>NC_056580.1:7990296-8220296 GCF_018340385.1 Cyprinus carpio
GTTACGTATTGCTGTCCATTACGCCGCCGCTTGGCTCCTCATGTAATGACACAAGAACAAGCACTAGGGTTGGCAGAAGAGGTGTCATCCAAGTCAGCGGGACAGTTTGCTGTTTTCATGATGATACCATTCTGATATAATATTTTCTTATTCACTGTATGTTCTATACCCAGGGTAAAATATCAACAGTGTAAATATCTGAAGTAGTACTGTCAGTCAACCAATGAGGCATGCAGCTGTCACTCAGATTATCATCACTGTATCGAAACTCTCTCAGCCTGTATGCTTTGTCAGGACCCCGTCTATGCAACCTACATAGGCATCTCACTAGGCTGGAACAGACATCTACTCAGATGATGATACAGTTATGCGAGTCGCACAGTCTGTTGTAGGTCTTTCTACAAAGCAATACAAGCTTATAAATGAGCTTTTGACTCATAAATCAAAGAATTCTCTCTCTCTTTGCTGTCAGCAGGTGACAGTGCCATATATCTGTCCCTTAACCTATCATCCTAACAGATGGTGTCTGCTCTAGCTATGGCCATGCGCAAAGGTGACGCAGCACTCTTGTATGCATAATGTGATTGTCTCTTTTTTAAATGTAACTACCAATGTCATCGCACTGCATGTTTGGCCACGGCTTCCTATTCCTAATATGGTCTTCTGTTAGTGATTGAAAAGTCAGCATACATTGTATTTCCTGATCAATGTGTTCATGCCATGCCACCGATGTCACGGTCAAAGCTATCTATAAGCTAGACATTTAGGAAGATTCCAGCCTTTGATTCATTGGAAGCTTTTATCCGGCAGCCAGTGGCGCATCATCCATTTATTATTTACTTGTCAAGGTCATATATATATTTATAATTTATCACAAGATTATGTAAAGACAGGAGTTAAACCACTGATGTTTCATTTGTTTGAAAAAGCTAGAAAAACAGCATGCGAATTAGTCTTCCTTTAACAGCAGTTCTTTATTTCTAGAAGTCATATTTGGATATATCACACCAGAGAGTGAAAAATAAATGTAAGATAGACAGAACGTAATTTAGTTGATGATGGGATAGGAATTCGTGAAGGGAATTTAACATACGCTAGATAATCCATATTCTGGTATATTATCTCTTAAAGGGCTCAGATTAGATGAATTAACAATTACAGGAAATACCTCAGGGATGAAATATCATAGAATATAAATGTATTAATGCCTGATATATATGCGCTGTATAGAGACTAAATATATGTAAATGTTTTAATATAATTGTTTAGTATCGTTATTGTAAAGTCGAAAATAGTACATTCATAAAGTCAGTGTGAAAATATTTAACATGTACAAATACTTTTTTATTTTTTTCACTGCGACACTGCTATAGCTACACAGTTTAACAATGCAGGTGTATAACTATATTTCAACTTCAGATATATTATTCAAATCCTATATTATTATTATACATATAGTACATTCTATTCAGATTTAAAAATAAATCAAATTTACATTCAGTACATTTTACTTAAAAAGATTGTTTTTTACAGAATGAATTTACACTTTAAATAAATAACATAATAATAATAAATATAATAATAATAATATAATAATAATCACACATAATTGTAATAATATCACTTGAATCAATAATAATATAACACTACATGTGGTAAATTTCCAAATACACTGTGTACCAAGAAAATGTCCAATGGCTATTATAAGA
Organism: Cyprinus carpio; assembly: GCF_018340385.1. NCBI lineage: Eukaryota > Metazoa > Chordata > Actinopteri > Cypriniformes > Cyprinidae > Cyprinus > Cyprinus carpio. Next base: position 7,992,006 of record NC_056580.1, read on the forward strand.
CCAGGGTTTAAAAAAATAAGCGCCAACATTGGCTTAGAGTAGTATATAATCAAAAACTAAGACTGAGACATAAGTTAAAAATAGATTCTGATTACTGAGCTGATATAAGTACGAGCATACAGAGAATACAGAAGACTCTAGCTGATATATATTGTGGAAATATATGATGAAGCAGTATAGTAAAGCTCCAAGAGAACACGCCCCCATTTATTTTTCTAGTAAAGTTAGAGTAAGAGGTAACTTCCTTCTAATACAGACAATATAATCAATATTAAGAAACAACAGTGAGCATCCTGTAGATACTGCACAGAGGGCAAACCCATCTGAATCTTTCCTTTCGAGGAGAACAGGGCTGGAGCACCCCCTTGCGTCCTCTATTATGCACCTCTGTACCTACATCGTCGTCAGATAAGCCATATCACATATGCATCATTTCAAAATATTGGCAGAAGTGCTGAGTTCTGGGAATGACATAGGAACCCCGCGCCCGCCTCAAAGACAGAACGTCTCATTACACATAAAAGACTAACATCTGCCATTCTGGGGTCGAGCTGGAGACCTTACTTTTATTTCCAATTAGAAGATGTATTGACCGATGACCTACGAGAGCATGGCCAGTGCATTAGAAGTGGGTGGGTTTAGTGTAAATAGCCTTACATTTCACCCGAGTGTGGTGGGCTGTACCACATGGATTGTGCCTGTGTAACGCCTGTGTGTAGGTGCTGGACGTTCATTTGAATCTTTGGTCTCCCCCTACTGTCTTCCAAATGTGTCTCTATATGAGATAGAGACTTATCCGAATAGTTTACAATGCAAACTTACCTTCATTTTGCCTTGTTTCACTACAGGTACTGGTTGCGGCATTGCATGTCGCGCCTGTAAAAATCACAGCTATCTAATTGCGAACACTGTCTGGAATTGCTCATACTTTTTTGATTTCATCCTAGCATACAGTATGTCCCTGTTAGCAGCATTTACCACTTGTATTCCAAACTGCTTGTTTTGTTATAGATTTCGCTCAGCATTAACTGTTTATCGCTCCTCATATGTTTGTGTGTAGGTTTCTGTATTTTAGTGTGAAATTATAGTGACATTCAGATTTGCAGTATGCTTTGAGCATGCTCGTATGCAAGATGTAAAATAGACTCTGATAGTATGATCGTTGATATATAATGATAATGTAGACCGGCTGAATATACTGATGAACTACACTACAATTGATAATTCAGATTATAGGTCTGAACAAGTAAATAATGCGAATACTGCATCAATAGTATTACTATATAAGAAAATAGAGAATAATATATAATAGGGTATATATATTATATATTATATATATTATATATTACTATATATATACAATATAGGATGAATATAAATACTGATCTGGCAAGACACGATACCATAAGTCGGTATAGAATGATATAATGTGTGACTTTTACCAAGTGAAGATTAATCAGTTTTCATGTGACTGAATAAATTTCATCAAAACTGTTTTACCTTATTTGCAAATTAAATATTTTGTAATAATTAGATATGTATTAACGACTGATGAACAAGGGTATAATATTAAAATTATAATATTTAATTATGTGTTATTAAAAGTAATTATTACATACAAGCTATCTAATTATGATCTATATTGAGTATCTATGAATAATACATTCATTATGGCAATTTTAATGGGAAAGTAGGCTTACTGTACCAACGATTCACAACAAGGAATTATTGATAATAAGTTCTAAATGAATTCAGTTGGACTTGTTTTTCTTACATTCTAATGTCTTTGCATAATGGGTATAATACATAAATAAATAAAGTATAAGTAATAAATAAATTATATATTATATTGAAGAAATACCCCGTTCATCTACACATATAATTTTTTGAGTTTGTGTTATTTACTTGGTTCACATGTTTTATCCTAAGACCTTGTACCACATGCAATATACAGTAGACCTACTGAATAGAAGTTATTTTGTGGTTAAACCGACTGGTCATCTTCTACCAGTGTTTGGATGATCACCATTTGAATGTTTCTTATGCATCATTCAACCCTATACCTCTTGTGCCCTTATTACCATTTTTCTTTTGGGAAAAAAAAGAATCACAACATCTCTGTTTGCCATTCTTCAACCTGGGTGGCTGGGTTTGACGAGCTGGTTGAGGTTGTGGTTGTTGGCATTTTTGTCCTGTTAACTGTGCTGATGGAGAGATGGGGCCTTGATCCTCTTGACCTGGCAGGGTTAATGTTGGGGGGGGGGGGGGGGGGGGGGTGGGGGGGGAATTTGAGAGTCCTATTGAATAGAAATGAATAAAAATAATTCATAATACATTGATTATCAGCATCAAGACAATGGTGTAACCTATGCTTCGGCACCACATAAGGCCCCAAAGACCATCTAAACAGTGGACCTCATCCTAGTTGTCTTACCAGTTTGCGATAACTAAAAGGTGACGGTGACGAACTGAACTTGCAAGTTAACACCCTACACCTGCCACATGACTCTGTGAGTGACAAACATTTCATACCTGCAGGGGTCAGCCTGCTTGCCAGGCCCAAACTGGCCAATCCGTGGGAATGGGGAAATGGTGAGTCTAGCAATGACGTTGAAGGCAGAGAGAGCGGAAGCACGAGGGTTGGATGTTTAGAGCCTCATGGGGGCGCATGGTGTTGTGGAATATGCGTTGGATCTGACCACCACAGGGATGGATATAGCACCGTCTGGGTCAGTTGCCCATTTAAACCCCTGTTAAAAGCCCTGTTTCCATTTACAGCATTGCTCTCACTCATGTCATGACATCCATCTGACTTCACAGCCACCATCTGGGGTTATCAGAGATTTCATTAACTGCAGGTTTGTGTCTGGGACCCCTACTGGACATCACACCATATATATTCACATGAGGAAAACAGTCATCATTGCATTACACTTGAGATCGTCTATTGTGTCTATATGTCTCTACTGATAGTGTAATTGGGTTTGTCTGTCCTTTTAATTAGCGGTATTTCATTTCGTGCTCAAGTTCTATAGGTCCAAAATTCTGAGCCCCCAAATGATGATAGTGACTGCTACTGTTTTGCATTTCCTAAGTCACACACATTTTTTTCAACACTACTATTGAAAAAGTAAAACAGTATTTTCTGTTCTTGTGATGATCTGATGTACAATTAAAAGGAAAATCTTATTTTTTTTTTCTTAATTCACTCCTTAAATATTTGTGTTTTAAAATTAATTATAATTACCAAAGCTGATTTTTCTTTTTTTCCACCATCATTTACTCCAGTCTTAGTAGTGTCACATGATCCTACAGAAATCATTCTAATATGCTGATTATGCTGCTCAAGAAAATTTCTCTATTTCTTCGTATTATCAATGTTGAAAACAGTTTGTGCTGCTTTAATATTTATGTGAAAACCATGATGCAGTTTTTCAGGTTTCCTTTGATAAATAGAAATTTTAAAGAACGGCATTTATTTGAAAGTCATTATACATCTCAATTTCAATGAAGTCAATGAAAATTAATGTATATGAAATTAACGTATTTTAAAAAATCTTACCCCTAAACCATTTTGAATGTTAACTTCAGTGTAACTATCAGGGATCAAACTTGAAAAAGAAAATGAAATTAAACAGAACACCTGTCGATCAAGATGACTGACAGTCATACAGAGTATATAATAAAGAAACAGTTGGGGACAGTTGTGTTGTAGACATGCTTTGAAATATTTTCAAGCATGACACCAAACACTATGACAGTTTTTAATGTTTTGTTCATTTCACACACACAGGTGTTAACATGTACAGTAATACAGAAGTAATTTCCCTCTGCTCTGGAGTGTTGCTGGAGTGTGTCCTAAGATGCGTGCACACACACACCACACACACACACACCAGACACCACATAGTCTTAGTCTCTCTGGGGATTCTAACACATTGCAAGCGATATTCACATCCGTCAGCAGAGCGGGATACTTTGATATTTAATATTTCATAGCTACAACTGAATCAAGACAGAGTAAAAAAAAATAAATAAAAATAAATAAATAATGCTTTTACATGCAAGATGAACACACCAGACATCTCAATCTTAAAAAAAAATATGAAAGTGAAAAGTGATATATATATAATATATAATATTGAATATTCTTTAAATTATATATTGCTTCAGGATCAACAACTAACTACCTTATACATGCAACTAATAATTAAAGCTAATTGGGTTGTGTCTCTTTCTTTGCAATCAAAGTGTCCGATTAAATAATGCTTTTACATGCAAGATGAACACACCAGACATCTCAATCTTTCTTTGCAATCAAAGTGTCCGATTGTTGAAATGAGTTTAGATCCACATATAGTTTAAAAATATCTGCTTCTTCTGATTGATGCAATTAGTCATAGTGGTTGCCAAGTTATTAACTGTATTGATCCTTCATGGTCTTGGTGATGGATACAACAGAATGCCAGACAGCTGATTCTCAGCCCAGAAAGGAAAATCGTAAACAGCTCAACAAAAACTGACATTTATGGGTTAGATGCAACCAATTGTGCAAGTGGACTAAAAATATTGTAGATGAGACTTGTCAGTTGCACATTTGTGAAACCACATTCAAGTTCTTACAAGCACATATGGGTCAGGGTCATAGGGGATCCATGCTCATAAATCCATGTTGGGAGTAGATGTACACAAAAGCATCTTTAATTAAATACAAAGGTTAGGAGAAGAAGGCGGGGCAAACTGTGTTAGAGACAGCATGTGAACTCAATCGGTACACACACTCAACATCCTCCCTTGGAACGTCCCCTCGTCAAGTTCTTTTTTCAGTGTGACATTTAACACTTGCTCCTTTTCCTTAAATGGGCATGTACTTAATGTGCATTATATATTATTTCTCCACGGTAGGGTGAACAAGCATTTCTTTGGACCATAATCAATTATAAAAAAATAAAATTAAAAAAATTTGCCAGAACACCATTCCAGATTATTCGGGCCCAGTTCAACCTTTGGGCTTATGGTGTAGAAGCATTTAAGGGCAGTTGTTGGATCAGTTTGTTGTCATGTTGTAACTAAACTGATCCAGAGCGATGCACAATACAGCCTAAACCTCCATCATACATAAACACTTTGCCTGCATCGGAATAGATTGTCGGAGAGAGAGCAAACTGCAGTTTTTTTATTGTAAGTCCTGTTTTTTCAGCATTGACCTCACTGTTTTTGACAAACACAAGCACGGCACTGGATGAGTCAAGAAAAAACATACTAATCAGGATGTGCCTTTCAGTAACCACGTATATAAATGACATTTTAACCAAAAGAGTGCTGAGAAAGTTTCTATAATTTGACCAGACTATTTTAATGCTCCTGCAGCAAATTAAGCATAATCATGTGTCCTGGCTATAAAAAAATCTGTGATTCATGTGTCTGGAGCATGTAATGCAAGTTTAAAAGGACAGTTCACACACAAATGAAAATGCGTAATTATTTACTCACCCTCATGTCGTTCTAAATCTGTATGACTGTCTTTCTACAGTGAAATGCAAAATATGATATTTTAAAGTAGTCCCTCTATCTTTTTTATTTTTACAATGAAAGTCAGTTTGGGTCCTATGTTGTTTTGGACAAAAACAGTAGAACATTCTTCAAACTCTGTTCTACTGTGTTCCACAGAAGAAAGGAAGTTATACAGGTTTAGAACAACATGATAGTGGGTAAGTGATGATAGAATGCATTTTTGGGTGAGCCATTTTGTTCAATATTAAAACACTTTCCTCAAAAACTAACTTGATGTTTCAGACAACTGTAAAGTAGGCGATTTGTAAATTGATTTCAGCAAAACGTAGAAATACTGTCACTTTGTGGTGCTTTCAACAATGTTTTTTTGGACTGAAAAAGCCTGACGTGGTCCAACACTGGCTCAACTAAAGAAAGTGGTGCTTGTAGTGCTTGAGAGACCTGACTGGTCACTCATTATTATGCAATTCTGTTTGGTGGCGCAAATGGCACTGGAAGTCCTTATAACACCTTTACAACACATGTACCCAAACACGTGCACAGACTCTTACTCACCGCTGTCACGGATCTTTCTCCCAGTGGTGGACTTGAGGAGCAGGCTGCGCCCTGAGCTGAAAAGGGTGTTGAGCTCATCCAGAGGGCTGGTGAGGGATCTCCCATTGGCAGGATTGAAGAGCAGAGGTGAGGAGGAGCAGGAATGAGATCTGCGGGGCTCTGGCCGTGAGGTCTTTACTGGGGAGAAGGGAGGCTTGGAACTGCTTGGGGGTGTCTCTGCCAAACCGTGCCCTATTTTATGGGAGACTTTGGGGGAATCGGTGGTAGCCACAGAAGCTGCACGTGTCAGGGCAAAGAAGTTTGGGTCAGGGGGGGAAGGGGAAGTGGGATGGGGGAACGGTAAGGAGGTGGAAGTGCTGCCGAAGGGGGAGGAGGAGTCAAGGGCGGCGTGGCTTGTCTGGCATTAAGACAGAAAGACTCGGTGAGGAGTCAGCTCTTTGACGTGTGTACTGGGGTGAGAGTGGGCTGCCCCCATCCTGGCTGGTGTAGTTGAGGTTGGTCTCGAACACAGGCAGCTTCTTCACCTCCAGGGTGAGGGGGGACTCATCCGAGGCCGGAGAGCAGGTGACAGGGGACGGGGGGAAGACTAGAAGTGGGGGACGGTGTTGAAGGAGGTTAGGGAATGGAGCTGGAATGTCACATGCAGTCCCATCCTTGCCCTGCTGCTTTACTCCGATAGTGCCAGAGTGATCCATCAAGGTCACGGGCCTCTTGACTTCCAGCCCTGGGGCAGGTAGGGTAGTGGTAGTGGGATTGACAGTTTCAGGCTTGGCCACAGGAGCTGACCCCACCTCGTCAGTTGGGAAGTATTTCATTTCCTCGTATACCGCCTCTCCCATCTCTGGACTGTGGGAGTCAGCCAGACTAAGGGTTCGTGAGGCCCCCACCATCTCGATATACACATCCCTCCTCATCCTGACAGGGTAAAGGCTTAGCACAGGACAAGGGGGCCATCCCGCAGATGATGCTCGCTGGATGAGGCCCAAGCAGTGGCCGCCTCGTACCAGTCTGACAATTTTCATGTCCGTGGGGCGTGCAGGGGAAGGTACAGATATCTCCTCATAAGAACCCGTCAGTTTGGTATTAGGGCTGCGTTTGGGCTTGGGTGGTGGGATCTTCTTCATGGTGCTGTAGTCATCACTGTGAGGGCGTGGTTTAGAGAGAGCTGGAGTTGTAGTTGGATGATGGATGAGATTGGAAGGAAAGGGAAAATATGTTTAAGCGGAATGCCAGGAACAATTCTCAATACTGAGATAAATTAAGACATTGTGTTCTGTGTTGTATGAAACATGAACATTAGATGGCCAAAAGTATGTGGACATCTGAACACCACACCTACATTGTATTTACATTAAATCTACATTGCATTAACGTTTATTATTTCGAAATCATTGTCATTAATAGTGAGCTGGTAGTCCCTAATTCCTCTTGCAACCTTCTGGAAAGATTTTCCACTAGATGGTGGGAATAGAGATAAAGGGATTTCTCCAATTCTGAACACAACAGCATGAGTGAGGTTAGACTTTGATGTTAGACGATGGGGTCTGGCTCTCAGTCAGTGTCCCAATTCAACCGAAAGGTGTTCAGTAGGATTCAGGTTTAAGCTTTTTGCGGGTCAATACGTCATGCATAATACACTGAACAAAATTTATAAAAACGCTTTTGCTTTTTGCCTCCATTTTTCATGAGCTGAACTCAAAGATCTAAGACTTTTCCTATGCACACAAAAGGCCTATTTCTCAAAAATATTGTTCACAAATCTGTCTAAATCTGTGTTAGTGAGCACTTCTTCTTTGCTGAGATAATTCATCCACCTCACAGGTGTGGCATATCAAGATGCTGATTAGACAGCATGATTATTGCACAGGTGTGCCTTAGGCTGGCCACAATAGTGCTCACTAACACAGATTTAATCAGATTTGTGAACAATATTTGAGAGAAATAGGCCTTTTGTGTACATAGAAAAAGTCTTAGATCTTTCAGTTCAGCTCATGAAAAATGGGGGCAAAAACAAAAGTGTTGCGTTTATAATTTTGTTCAGTGTAGAAGAGGGTGTCCACATACTTCTGGACATGTAGTGGATGTTTGAGCTCATATTAATACGTACGATCAGAAGGAGAGAGCTGGTTTTTGGTGGGCTTCCAGATGGAGAGGCTTGACCCTCAGCAGGGCTGTCTTTGGGTGCAATACTCAGCCCTGCACTCACTGCCTCGTATGATGCACTCAGACGTGTATTGGGGTCTCTTTTGGGTTTGGGAGGAGGTTGTTTTCGTGGGGAGGAGAGGCTCCCTCCATTCCCCTCCTCAGTGGAGTATGGCGCAGGCTGAAGGGCTGCTTTGATTGATGTCCCGATGCTGGAGTGTACCAAGCTGTCCATAACCAGGGGGAGAGGCACAGAGCTGGAGCGGAAATGCCGGATTGGTCTGTTCCCCCCACGGCCTGCCACATCGTTAACCCCTTCCACTTTTTTTTCAACAGCCCTAAACAAAAGGATGAATAATCATAAGTTTTCTAGTGACGTTCCTGTCATTCATCATGACTGATATTACCCATGTATCTTTTCCCCCTGCCCAATCTAGCAAGTCATTATTCATTCATATGTTCATTCTTTCATTCTCACTCACTATCAGACTAGAAGCATATGTTCCCTGTCTCAATGTATGATGTGTAGTTAAATGTGCTAAGCAGCTGCCAAGTGTGAGAGGATCAGCCTCAACCTTCCTGAAATCAATATACCAATGTCAAGCTGTCCATTCATATCTGGACTAAGATTTCATTACACTACACTAACTGGAATGGGTGTTCCCTTAACAATAAACATAAATAAAACAAATTACTAGGCTTGTCAATGGATTAAAAACTGGTATCCTAATAATTACACGATAAGCAGATTTAATCAAATTCATTCACAAAGAATGGTAACTCAAGGTGGTCAGGAGGCACAAAGAAATGTGATCAAATAAAATCATATACACACATATGCACAAACAGCAAACCTGCACTTGGTTTTCAGCATTCATTAGTATTAAAGACTCAGAGACTTCTCATTTTCATTTCATCTCTTTCTCATTTTTTTTTCCACATGATACCAGTAAAATTTCAACAAATTATCATTTCATTAGGATTCTAAACTCTGATATACAGAACTAAAGCATGAAAAGATTATTTACATTGCTGATGGTTTAAGTCTAAGCTGATTCCTATAATACTCTAATGTGAAATGCACACTCTGTTTTGATATTTACCCTATAATCAGGGCCTTCCATCTGTTTGTTCTCACACAAAAGGCGATGGAGAGCTGGGGTGGGTGGTATTCAGGGAACAGGGGGTGATGACGGGTTTCCAGTGACTGAAAACCCTAAGGAGATTTCAGCAACCCAGAGTGGGGGGTGGATCTTATCTCTCCCTGATTAGCGGTATGGACCTCCTCTTGACTCACTGATTGAGTTTGCCACATCTAGATTAGCTATGAAAGCCCCATCTCTCAATCACCTGCACCTCCCTCATTTGTGATGCTAAAAATGAATGTATGTGATAAATGTGTGTACAAGAGACACATCCCCTTCATAGGAGCAGATGGGCATATGCCGAATGATTGAGAGACACTGCTGATGACAACGGCCACCCAAATACACCTGTTTGTTTATGCTTGTGTGAATAGATTTCCATTGCAGTCTTGTAAAAAAAAAATGGTAATGATCAACACGTCCTTGGCAACTGTTGCATACCGTCAGACAATTGTTCATGGCTAGTTTCTATGTTGTGTCTGTAAGTCCTGAGTATTTTGCTAAGAGGATTTTTTTTTAAATCTTTTAACACTAGCAATTGTAAAAAGAATATTTTTGCCTCTGGGTTCAGTTTTTGGGTACTGAATATCAATTGAATAGGCAGATCTGACCTTGCAGTCTGCAGAATTTTCACTTGCAGATGGAGATGGTAGTACGTACTGTATGTGCCAATGTTAATAGTGTCTGCAACTAACCTGAGATTAGTCTTCCTTTTTGCTGAATTCCCACTAACAACATCTCAAAAAGTGCAGTACTTTTGACATCAGTGGCAAATTAAGATGCATTCTGTTCCATTTTTGTTTGCAAAGGCAGAACAAGGAGAACCAATAAAACCTTCCATGAATTTTTATATAGCTTCCTCAAACCCAAGTGGAAAATGCACATTTTGGAGTGTCTAATATAATCAGATACTCTAACATAATTTAGTGTCTAATATAATCCTTCAAGAGGGAGTCTCACAGTAGAAAGTACACATTCTCATATGAGAGTCCACATCTGATTGAATTGCAGCTGACAAAACAAGGTTTCTTGTTAGAGATCCTTTAATGTACATGATATTTCCTTGATATGTATTCTATTTTAAGAACTAATTAAACAATAGAGACAGGAGCACACTCAACTTCTGTGAAGCAGAGAACCTTATTACCCTACAAATAGCTGGTTTTAATAATTTATTTTAAATTGGATGTGTGTATTGGAAAAAGAGATTACTAACAGTTTCATGGAGAGTTAAAAAAAAGCAACACATTCTCTGCTATAAGATTCACCTCTTGGGCGAGTCTTCTTCTTTGCCTACAGGTTCCGGTCGTTCACCCAGTGGTGGAGCCTGATGTGACCCTGAGGCGGTCGTTCTCTCGTGCAATATCGGCTGCGTTTTGGATGACCATGCTGTCGTAAGCACGCATACCCAAGTCCTCTGCTCCCTGCAGGAACCGCTGGACTGTACACTGCTCCTGCTGCCGAGATGTGAGCCTGCGACGCACACACTGTCTGGCCAACCAGCCACGGACCACTGAATCACACACATACACACGATTAGAGTAAAAATATGAGCCTGGTGACAGATCGTACAGTACAACCATATACAGTCTCTGGTGTTCACTTTACCTTTCTGACAGATAATAATCTTCCTGTGCAGCTGATGGCAGCGGTCATTAAGGTGATCAGCCTGCCAGTATCTCAAGAAAACCCCTTACTGTTCCCTGTCTGAGCAAACGAATGAAAGAAGAAGAGAGATAGGTAATCACATAAACTCTGTTTCCAAAATCAGTTTGGCTGCCTACTATCTATATACATGGGGAAATTAAGATTTTTGCTGCATGTTCAATTTACTTGAAATCAGCTAAAGCAACACGATTGCTGTACATTTTATCACAACTTAATTTCATTTTGAACAACCCACTTAAATATGTCAAATTCAAATGTACTTAACCTATTATTGGTAAATAGTTGCATTAACTGAAACTCCATGGATAGATTTTAACAGCATGCTTTAAACAGAACTGAACTGGGAGAGAAAATGTTGAAATTAATTGCCTATTTTTGTACTTTTTATGCATTTTTGAGTAAAAGGAACAACCTGCTTGTGTTTAATGTTCAGTTTATTTTGTTAATTTATATAAAAGTGTTTTCTGTTCTTGAAGGTTTTGTTTTTATGGTTAGGTTGTAGGGTGGTTATATGACAATTATGGAGTTAGTTTGGATCATTCTATGAACAAAACTGCTAATGTCAGTGCTGCAGCACTGTATTTATTCAATTTGTTAATTAACTGAGTTGTGCATTTTACTTAATTCCATTTGTGACATTTACTTAAAATATTTTATTTTGAAAAAAAAAGGATGGTTTTAATTAAACTAAACAATCTATACTTATCAGTATAAATGTATATAAAATATAAATATAAAAATATGTTTTAATATTAAGATCAAGTATCTTCACATCAGGAGCCTATGATGCCTTAAAAATCCCTGTCTCTGTAATCCGTGCTCAATAGTTTTGGAAGAACACATCTCTTTCCCTCATGAACATTTTCCTAGAGCTCTGTAGACGTATTTGGTAACTCACCTGCCAGCCCTGAAGTTTACAATGCTGCAGAATGTGGCGACACTTCTCTTCTGCGGATGCTTTCTTCCTGTCGGTGAGGATGGTGTCCACCAGCTCTCTGTATCTGCACCACAAACCCACAGAACATCCCCTGTCATCCACATACTCAACTGCAGAGGAACTCTATGAACCCCTTAAAGCATGATGGTCACTAATGCCTGTACGGGAATGTTGTCTGCATGAACCATAAGGACTACCCACTTCCTGTTGGCCTTGTTTAACAGGGCTGAGATTTTTAAATGCAATAATCATCTAAGACTGATGTTAAACTACAAAAGACAAGGCTCAATCAGCTCCATTCCCTTGGTGGGAAAACCCACCATGATATGCATTCGAGGGTCAAAGAGTTTCTGAGTCTGGATGACTTCTCAGGCATCTGCTGCGGTGGCTGTTGGCAAGGCAACCATTCATAAGAAAGGTCAAACTTGGAGAGCTTTGCTGCATTGTTCTGGAGTAGAGGGATCAAGCATCTGTGGCGCAAGAGGGTAAGCTGTAGACACCCCCTCAAACATGTGTGTGTGTTTGCACATTTGGATTATGCATTATGAACATCTGGCACAAGGGAATGGTGTCTAATAATCAACGATACTAAAGGAATTCACAAAGGAAGAACTCAAGCATACGTGATGCATGCAAATATCATCTTAAAACAATTGCGTTTCTCTCTTGAATTCAATCTGTTGCTTTTCAGTTTTAGAATTTACATTTACAGATTGTTTGTTCATAAAAATCAAGGTCTATACAATAATGAAAGCCTATACAATTACTCCACTCCGGCTCTTTTCCATTTCACGCTTGATGAAACAATACACTGAATTGGCCTTAGTTTATGTTCATTTTATACTTCATTGTAAAGTTCTTTTAATAAGGAATGTTTATGTCACAAACTTCTGGACACAAGATGTTAAATAATGTTTGCACAATTGAGTACAATTGCAAGGGTGAGGCATTAGCATGATGATATGATTGTTTTAAATTTTTATATAGATTACACATTTGAGAAGAGAGAGTGCTATTACAACTGTTAGTTTTAAAAATTAAATACTGATATGTTACTTCTACACATACAAAAACAGCATAAATAATCCAGTGCCATTACTATATGGTTGAAACTCAACATAGTAGTTGGCAGTACTGCACTTTAAAAGGTGCGATCACATTTACTGCATTGCAGGTGAATTCACTCCACTACACAATACACGTTTTTTTTTTTTTTGCCTACAAAATTTCACCTAAAGTTTGTGAATGTGACCGAATCTTAACACAGGTTGCCACACCCCAAAATTTCTACAGATATACTTTTATTGTGCAGTAATTTAGCCATGATGATAGTGTAGTGAAAATGTGATATTGTGACACCCACTTTTAATAGACACACTGTTTTTCACATCTGAATGGAATACTTCTGTACACATTTACTGAAATTTCAAAATAAATCTTTAGTTGCCTCATACTCATGTTTACCCATCATGTTTTCGCAAAACAATCTGAATTTATGACATGTCTTTCAAATAATATTTCACAAATTTGGCCTTTCATTTTGCCTGCCTATTAACACTGTTTAACATGTGGTGAATACTTTTTTTTGCAGACAGCTGCATTATGGGCCATTAATGTGTTATGCCCATGATTTGTGATTCAAGCAATCTTAGTGGGAGGGCGAAAATTGACGTCCCGATTTAAAAAAAAAAAAAAAAAAAAAAAAAATCAATTCCCTCACTGTTTCCACTGAGAACAGCTCACACACTCTGGTCATGTGGCACATGGTGAACAGATGGGAGGGTGGGATTGTAGGGATGTAGTGTATTGGGGGGCTTCTCCATGCACTCAGTCAAACACTTGCTTAAGCCTTAAGCCAAATTAACTTCCGAAGTGATTTACAGAAGCCTGGTGCTTCTGAACTTCCCCTAACCCTTCTTCTATGACCAAGACCTACGGCTTCCCAAAGGAGTCATCAACCATTAAGGGAGGCCAGGGGAAACCAAAGACTTCTTGTATATGAATATGAAAATTTATCGATGTCCTCACAGTTTGTAGGGCCTTGGGGATTGAGTCATATGAACCCACAAGGTTGGACTGCTTGGCAGTTAAGCTCCAAAATTGGGATCATGGGAGGGGGATATCTACCTCAATATTCACAGTAAATAGCCACAATAAAACAGTGAGGGATGACCACAGGCCATCATCTCTTATTCTGAGCATCATTATGGTGATAAAGAACCACTGATGGAATTTCTGCTGTCAGGAAAATGCAGGGACTGTGCTCGTGTCTGAACATGCATATTAATGCATAAATCAAAGTGCTCTACCTCTCAAAGAGCTGGTCGTACTAGAAGAAAAAAGGGGAAGGTACAGAGAGAGCCTTATGTAAATCAGTGTATTGTTGCAGGATTTCCTGTTCCCAGCTGTTACACATTAAGCCTCTCACTAAGTAAAAAATAAATAAATAAATATCACGAGTGTTTGTGTAAAACAAATAAACCAGATGAAATTGGTAAGGCAGAGCCAGTTGGGGTTTATGTTATGAGGATCTTCAGATTGAGAAGGAATTTTGCACATGCAAACTGCAAATATGATATCTGATGTATGCATTATGATTGTACTATTATATGTAGGTATTCATGGAAAGAAATATATTTTTGTGCATTAGAAACAAAAATAATAAAGGGCCTACATTTAGAATGTATGTAAACTGATTCTTTAAAGATGTCCCTCATGATATTTGTTCATATTTCCAGATGAAGCACACTTTAACGGAGGTCTTGGAGATTTAAGGTCAGAAAGTTATTTATTTCATTTATTCAGCTTAGCCACATTAAATTGATCAAAAATTACAGCAAAGACATTTATAATGTCACAAAAGATTTCTATTTCAAAATACTGTTCTTTTGAACTTCCTATTCATTAAAAGAATCCTGAACAAAATGTTATTACTGTTTCTGCAACAATATTAAGAAGAACAACTGTTTTTATCTTTGATAATAATAAAAATATAATAATTTCATATCATTATTCATAATATAACTACATATTAGAATGATTCTGAAGGACCATGTGGCACTGAAGACTGAAAATTGACAACTGAAAATTCAGTTTTACCGTCACACAAATAAATGACATTTTAAAACTTTATTCAAATTGAAAGCAGTTCTTTTAAATTGTAATAATATTTAGCAATATTACTTTATAATATTTTTACTGTATTTTGATCAAATAAATGCACCCTTGAAGAGAATAAGAAACTTAGAAAAACAGTTGGTCAAAATTTACAGACCTCAAACTTTTTAAAACATTAATGAGATAAATAACTTATAAATGTTTCACAGAAACATCTCATTTAAGTTTATTTCTTGTTGTAAAACAAAATAATAATAAGAATAATAATAATAATAATAATTTTAGATAATTTTAGCTTGCATTTCTTTCTTTCTTTGGAAAATAAAATATGATAATTTTGGACAATGTGTTTTGTTTTGTTTTGTTTTGTTTTTGTTTTTTAGTCACTGGGTCATCCAGTTTAATTTAGGATCCCACTGCTTGGACAAACATGGACAAAAACAACTTTCTTCTTCAAAAACAAAAAAACAAAACCTTTTGTGTTCCTAAAAATAAAGAAAATCATACAGGTTTGAACAAAAAAGGAAAAGACATGAGGATGAGTAACTGATTGTTTACTGACAGAATGTTTATCTTGAGGTAAACTATCCCTTTAAGAACATTGTAATGAATACTTCAGCTCTTCACTGCCTCCTCGTTTTGATTCACATCAAATTAAACCCTGTACTCTGACTCAGATCCATGCATTTGTTTCCAAGTCTGTGTGTGCTGTGGTGTCTGATACAGTGAGGATGCTGCATTGCGTTTAAAAGGTGGATGAGTAGTTTGTCCCGAGGCTTGAGCTAAACCGTGATAAATAAGCCTGTCATATGCATTAGTGCTGGGTCAGAGACTACTGCACACCTCAGGCTACACACCACACTTCAGTCATAAACACCACCAAGAGGCTAGCATGATGACACAGAAGAAAAATACCGTACACAAAGAATCAAATCGTCCAATAACTTCTCGATCGCACGTCACACGTGTATAAAAACCAACATCCATTCAAAAATATAATATCTTTCCCTTCCCCCCTTACACATGATTATGAATGGCTTGATGGAGAGCACAGGAGGTTGTGAATGGTTTTCTTTGTGACTTGCTGCCTCTTTTTTCTGCCCTCGGGAAGTCAAGGCGTCTTTGGAAGAGACGTGGCTGGATGGAGGGTACACATGACTCCACATCATAAGCAAACACAAAGCCGCATTTATATCCAAGCCCTCACTTCTTATTTACCCACAAGTCAACAGAAAATCAACACACACGTGCACTCAGACAAAGACTGGCACATGGCGCGAGAAAAAAGGAAAATAGTTTGTAGCGATTCGTGCACCATTCGCTCTGGCCAGTGCCACACACAGACACTGTATATATAAATATATATAAATAACTGACAATACAAATTATTTTTATTTTTAAATAAATGTTCTTTGGAATCCTAGTTCTTTGATAATAATCAGAAATGTTTCTTGAGCATCAAATAATCATATTAGAATGATTTCTGAAAGGATCATGTGACACTGACAAACATACGTAGAAACAGTGTGTAAAACATACTTTATTTTATAATTTTGTTTAGGCTATCATTGTTAATAACAGTGATATTTTAATATTATTTATAATATACATTATAGCTTTAAATCATATTTAAAAACATTAATAATTTAATATTATTTATTTTTGTTTGTTTTTTTTGAAGAGCATTTCATGCAAGAACAATCATGTAAAAATCTACTTAAATCTAATATATATATATATATATATATATATATATATATAATATATATATATATATATATATATATATATATATATTTTAGATTTAAGTAGATTTTTACATGAATTGTTCTTGCATAAAATGCTCTTCAAAAAAACAAACAAAAAAAACAACAACAACAAACACAAAAAACATTGAATCTACATGCAAAAATGTCTGTTGAAATGACTGTTCCTCTGATAGACAGATGCTTTCTGATTTAGCCTTGTGTTTGAGCCAGTGAATAAACAGACAAGTATCAACACAATGTGGATGGGGCATGAATAAGCAGAGTAAGATAAACAATCAGATTCTGTTTTAGGACATGCATTCCACATATTTTGATATAGACAAATGAGAGCACACAAAAAACAAAAATAAACAAGCTCGTACAGCTCTTGCTAAACACACAAAGACAAATACGAACAGCCTGAATGTCAAAAAGCAAAAACACACACAATGCTGACAGAGTGCCCGCCCCCACGAAAGGCCATGGAAATTGACCTCCGTATCAGACAACCTCCTGCTCAAAAAGCCCAACATTTCCATCACAATCATCTGGCCTTCATCTGCCTGCAGCCTCTCACCCTGTCTGGCCTGCTGCATCTTTATTGTGATGCTAACAAACTCACAAAACAAAAAAAAAAACAAAAAACGTGCACATGGCACCACGTCACTAATGCGCTCACAGAAAAACAGCACATCATGGGAATGTGAAAATGGATGCCACAGAATAACTAAAATATTAGAAAAGCATATGTCTCACAGAGACCATTTGCTGCGGCAAAGTCGAGAAAGGTTTGACTTTATGCAAATGAGCAGGTGACCACGTGTGACTATACCAATAGTAAAGAGGACAATTGCAAATCAAAAATAACCGCTCTCAAAAATAGCAATGTTTTATATCGGGAAACTATCTGCTTCATTTCATGTACTCAAAACAATATTTATAATCACTGAAGAATCTGAGCTATTTTATCCCCAGTCTAAACACAAATGTCACAAATGTCTGGGTCATTTAATCCAGAGTCAACACGAGCTGGTGTCTAGGAGCTAAAATGTTTTGAGGATAAAGTGTCCTTCATGATGTTTACAGCCAGGTAGTGGAAACTTACCGTTCTCTTTCTGAAAGATTCATGATGTTTACAGCCAGGTAGTGGAAACTTACCGTGTCATGTGACCAGCAATGTCCCGATTCATTATCGCACTGGAATGTTACCGTAATCCTTTTATCCTTTACTGGGCGAGAGAGAAAGAGCAGCGTGTGATCTAATGAAAGCACACTGAATTACGCTGCTCAGAAAAACACACTTAAGTAAATCTAAAATGATAAAACAGTGAGAAAGACACTCAGGAGAAAAGAGCAGCGATGAGGAAAACCTCAAGGGGCCTGTTCACACAGAAAGTGTTTTTCCATTCCACTGCGCCACTATACACACTATACACACACACACACACACACACACACTTCTGAAAATAACGCACACACACACATACATTTCTGAAAATAACTAAGGCTACACTACACTGAAAACTGAAATAAATTGAAAACTTAACTAATAATAATAATAATAATAATAATAATAATAATACCCTCTCTGTGAACTTTGGACAAAAGTTACGTTTTTGATAGAGGAAGGAAATGAGAGAAAAAGTGTCAAAGATGAAGTGGGAGCTTCTCCAGCGCTAAAATAAAGTCTGGTTTGTGCAAAGAGCGGGAACAGTCTATTCTATGGGTGTCAGTATGACATGAATATGAGGCACTGTGTTCCTGAGGAAGATGAACACAGAGTCACGCTGAACCCTTGCCTGACAGAAGGAACAGCCTGCTCCTCTTTCATTTTCACTCACGCTTTTATCTTCTTCTTTCACATTCTGAAAAGCACGGGGAAGATTTCTTGAAATGACATCCTGTCCCCTTTTACAATCCAATTTCCAATCTTTCTCTTCAACGCTTTATTCCATTTCTCTCTCTTCCAGTCATATGAAGTGGAGCAGAAATCAAGGTGGACCCATCCGAGAGCATTTCATCCTCTCCAAAACTGCCCCCATTATCACCCCATCAGGAAAACGGCCACTCAAAAAACTGTTCCCAGTGAGGCCTATGACCATTAATCATGGTGTGAAACCAGTGTCACACCCTAGACGTTGCTCTCAGCACCTACACACACACACACACACACACACGGACACAGGTATATACTTTCTGCCTAACCTCAGCTGAACTGAAAGTCCATCTCGAGCGTATAGCACAGACAGATGGAGTCAGGCAGACACATATCAGCGTCTGAGAAAAAGGCACTTACGATATATTTCCAGCAGGAATGCCGCTTTACCTCATTTGACCTGGCGGCAGAAATGGATTGAAAAACCCTCTTGTGCTGAGTGTATAGAAACATTAATGTACTGGATGTCCACAGAAACCGAGTTTAAGAGATGACTTAACCTCAGTTAGTTTCTACATAATACATATAGTATATATGGTCCTTATGGGAAAACATACTAGGACAGGGGGTCAAAACTCAATTCCTGGAGGGCTTGAGGCCTGCAGAGTTTTGTTCCAAACCTGCTCCAGCACACATACCATATAGTTTTTAAAATGAACCTGATGGGCTAGATTAGTTGAATCAGGTGTTTTAAACAGGGTTAAATCTAAACACTGCAGGGCTCCCGCCATCCAGTAATTGAGTTTGGCACCCCTGTACTAGGATATGAACTGCTTGATTTAAAAAGCGACACTAAGAAAAAGTAAGACCCACTTACTTTAAATCTGAATCATGCCTATGAAGGCAACGCTCCAGTGTCACGTGATCCCTTCAGAAATCATTCAAATATGCTGAATCGCTGCTTAAGAAACATTTATCTTACTGACCCCAAACTTTTGAACAGTAGTGAATATATATGTTTATTTATGTAAGAGTTCTAATTTAAAGAACATGGGGTTTACTGGTTAAAACTGTAATGGGACACCTATTTGTACCCTATCTAGACAAGGAAAGTGCTTTACAGTGACCAGTTGAAGGGCTGAGAATCTCACCTGCTCAGGAAGCTGGTGAAAGACAGGCGGACTGGGTATCCATAGCGGATCATGCGGACCATCTCCAGAACTCCCACGTACTGGAGATGTGAGGACACGTGGAAGCTGTCAAACACATCAGGCTTTCCGGCATTGTTGGGCCTGACACACTGAACAAAGTGCGGCGTACATGCTTGCAGCTTACTGTGTGATCTCAGAAAGAGAGTTCTGGAATGAGAGAGAGCAGCAGGAAAAGACAGGTAAGCCTGTTGTTTGCATAATGTTACATTCAGATTCATCTCAATGACTCCCATTTGCTTCCATTTTTTGTAGCAACATGAGTCATGGTACAACCTCCTCTCACCATGTGTTTCCCAGACAGAGCTTGTGTGGGTTTTTTTTATTATTATTGCAATATCTGCACTAAGAAACAGGGAGAAAACTGTAGAATGGATTTAAAGAAAAAAAAAAAATCCTCACATGGTTTCAAACTGGTATGACTTTTTTTTTTTTTTTCCTGTGAGAAACAAAAGGAGATATGTTGAAAAATGTACAGGCAACTCCTTTCCATATAATGAAAGTGAATGTCAAACTCCAAAATGACAAAAAGCACCATGAAAGAACCTTAAAAGTTGTGCATGTGACTCATAACATCAGAAAACCTGAGATGTTGGAAATGCATCGTTGCAAATTTAAGCGTACAGTATCCAGACAGAGCGAGTGTTTTGCAGTAAAGAAAGAAGAAAATGTATCAACAAACCCTTTCATGACCCAGAAAATTTTAAAAATGTGTTATCATCTCTTGCAGCAGAAGTGGTTTAATCAAAACACTTCATCTGTAACTGCATGAGAGAATAATATATGAGCTGTGAGTTTTACACTGACATGTTGCAAGCTTTATTTAACATCACAATTGACAACGCATGGTATACTCGGAGATACGCAAATGATTAGCCTATGTTTTGACGTCACTACAGGGAAATAACCTGATTTATTAATAAAGTCATGTGAACACAGTTGACTTGCATTGTCAGGTAACTTGTAGTCACTACAACCAGAAAACTGGTTATTTTAATTAGCTGATATTTGTGAATTATCAGCTGGTGTGCATGCAAACGTGCTCATTGAGTTACTAGCATGGAGACCTGGAGGGCAAAACATTTATAGAACTGCAGCCCAGGCCTGTCAATACAACACCCAAGGTATTTCAATCAATAAAAAACAGTGAGGAATTCTAAAACACGTGAAACAATCATTTAACAAGATCAAATTCAATATACACCTTATTAAGAAAACATACAGGTAAGGAGATGAGCCCAGAATATGAACACAATGAGCTAAACTGCATGCTAAGTAGGGATGTAACGATGCAGCCCGATCCGGTTGAACATTGATATAAATATGTGACGCTTCAAGTCAGTTCAAGTCAGTTAAACTCTCACATTTGGGGGTGAGAGTTTATATGAATTTGTCTCTGAGGGGACTGACTGTCTTTAGAAAAGTTAAAATTATCTTTTCTTTTCATCTTGCCTCTGTATAATGCAAATTAAAGTAGTGTTTATAAGTGCAGTGCTGCTTTGTTTTATAGCAGTAACCAAGGAAATGCTGTATGCTGCTGTTCCATAAGTGCCACCTGCTGTCAGAGAGTGAATCTGCATCTCATTCAGAGCTTCTGCTCTTTGTTTCGTGCAAATGTTTTATGTAGTAGAGTTTCACAAAACTAAAGTCATGGCATTCTGTTTTTGTTTTAAAGTGTCAAATTATACAATCTAATTTAGTTTTTTTTTTTTTTTTAACTGCTCATGCTGCAAGTATGCTGCATCTTTGTTGGATCATGATTATAATGCAGTGGATGCCTCTAATTTAAATGGAAAGAGCACAGACAAAGCTTTAGTCTGTTTATGTGAAGATATTTATTTGATTTGTATTATTTATTTGATCTGGTTTTTGTTTTAAAATTTCAATTCAGATTTGACATTTCAATTTTACAAAGAAATATGCAGCATTCTGTCTGAGAAGTAAAATAAGGACACCTCTTCATTTATAAGTTGTCTTAAATCTCATAAAAAATATATAAAAATATCATATCATGAAATCAGTATCATTAAAAACATATTGCACCGTGAGTTGAGTGAATCGTTACACCCCTAATGTTAAGCATTTTCCATTATATTCTTTCTATGGGAAAACATTTAATGTGGAACTTCCTGCCTTGCATTCATATTCTGGGTATCAGTAAGTTATACGCATTTAGTCTTTTAATTTCTCTGTCCTAGTATATTAGTCTTTAGTGCAAACCTGATAAAAAATAACTGGCGGTCAACAGAGAAAAGTCTTAAGCATTTCTATTAGAGTGTGACAACATAAAAACTATGCATTGTTTTATCCATCTTAAGTTAGTTGTTATTGTTGCTGTTCTATCTCTGTTTCTTTTTTCGGCTTTGAAACAATATGTTGCCACCTTAAGGACAAACTCATTAGTGCAAAATAAATTTAAGACACACATGCTGAGCATAAATTTACTTAACATGAACTGTGCGAATACCACAGCAAACGTGTAAAAAGTGACATATTTAGTAAACAAAAAATGCAAGAGGTGAGGGATATGTAGAACGTTTTGAACGATGCCTGGGAATCTTCAGAGGTTTCTGCGGAGCTCTGCACATGCAGACTCCATGTGGGCGTACTTTATTTACGAGGCACAAGCAGAAAAGAGCTGCCTCTGAATGATGATGTCATAGGCCAAGGAGCCTGTGCTGAGTCAGCACGGACGGCAATGAGCCTGCCATCGTCATGTGACATTTTAACTGATGCCAGCTGACAGAAAAAGAGATGGGGAAAGTCGGCGCCATAGGGGCTGTAACACATACAATCAGCCATTCAAAGGAATAAATGAAAAAAAGCTGCCAATTATGGCTGTTCCATCTTTCCGTGAGGGCTAATGAAAAACACAGACTAAATGTTATTTATTATTGCTGAAGGATTTCACATCTCTTCTACCGCTCTCATCTGGGAGCTATTTAGTCATACATAAATAGCGTGTGTGTTTTTTGCGAGTACTGTGCATTGAATGCGCTTTATGACATAATCAGCCCTGAACAGAGAGGACAGATCAGAGAGGAATACTGTGTGCTCTTCTCATAAACCCCTGCACTACCCCTTACATCTCGTTGTGCAGAACACGGGGTATGAAATCAGGTCATGCAGTGTAAAACATGTGAACATAAGCACATACTGTACATACATGTATCTGCATTCCACTGGCATGAAAATGAGGTCAGGATGAAAGCTAGAGCACGTCTGCATGTGCGCAAGAACGTGACGTTATGCCTAAAGCCTGTTGTTCAAACCTCAAACACATGGGCATTTAAGACGTCTTCCTGGCAGATCTATAATGTTTAGCTGTCAGGCAGCTTTGTGGTTCTGCGAGCCTACAGGTTTTTGAAGAGATCCAGTGATGCTGGAAACAAGAAGTCAAATCCACAGAGCAAAATGAGCATTTGGATGGGCCGTGCCTGGTCAGCTCAGGTCAGGTTTGGGATCTGGCAGTGGTTCTAATGTGAACTTACCCTAAGCTGCACTGCCGTAGTGACTGGTCCACAGCGCTCCAGTCTCTGCAGGAAGGATGTCGCTCCCTTCTTCTTCAGGAGCTGCAGAGGCAAAAAAAAATAAAGTACAGTTAGTCTGTTAATATAAAAAAAAAATAAATAAATAAATACACAAAATAAAATGAAAAATCTATATTTTCATTTATTTATTTCTATATTTGTATTTATTTATTTTTTAACCCCTCTGGCATCTAACTAAATTCTTTTTACAAGTAATTTTTGCTTAACCCTTGTAACGCCAAACCAGCAGAGGGGGCCCTCGCCCGAGTACTGACCATGCTCCACTCCCTCTGCTTCCTCTACTTCCACTTCCTCTCTGACCTCCATTTAAACTCAGACCTGTTCATGTGCTATTCGCAGTTCATCTGGTCACAATTCATCACAACTTCTCTATACAGCTGGGTCGTCAACCATAACTCCTTCCAGGACAGCCAGCAACCTAGGAGTTGTGATGGATCATCAGTTAAGCTTCACAGACCATATTGCTACAACGACCCGCTCCTGTAGATTTGCCTTATTCAACATTAGGAAGATTAGACCCTTCCTGTCAGAGCAATCCACCCAACTTCTTGTCCAAGCTCTTGTTCTCTCCAGACTGGGCTATTGCAATGCTCTCCTGGCGGGCCTTCCTGCATGTACTATCAAGCCTCTACAACTGATCCAGAATGCAGCAGCGAGGGTTGTCTTCAATGAGCCGAAAACAGCCCCTGTTACTCCTCTCCTCATCAGGTTACACTGGCTACCAGTAGCCCGCTCGCATCAAATTCAAGGTACTGATGCTTGCCTACAAAACGACCACTGGCACGGCGCCAACTTACCTAAAACTCACTAGTTCAATCTTATGCACCCTCCAGAAGTTTGCGCTCTGCAAGTGAACGACGCCTTGTGTTGCCATCCCAAAGAGGTTTCAAAATCACTCTCACGGACTTTTTTCCTGGACTGCTCCCAGCTGGTGGAATGACCTCCCGATCTCAATTCGAACAGCTGAGTCTTTACTCATTTTCAAAAAACATCTAAAGACTCATCTTTTTCGCCTGCACTTAACCAACTAATACTAGTACTTACCTTTTTTTCTTTTCTATCATATTCCCAAAAAAAAAAAAAAAAACCCTGGCTACGTGTTCTGTACTAGACTAACTGAGACTTGTCATAGCACTTGTATACCGTTGTTGTTCTCGTTGATCTGATTGTTTCTACTGTTCTCATTTGTAAGTCGCTTTGGATAAAAGCGTCTGCTAAACAATCAAAAATCTCCATGGAAGTCCCTGCAGTTCATCTGCCTTACCAAGTGTTATTCCTCTACTGTTCCTGATTGCTTACCAGTGTATTATCCTGCCTGACTTCTTGACTCACGGTATTTGTACTCTGCCCTTTTGTTCTGATGCCTGATTGGACTGATGTTTGTGTTTGGACTCATTGCCTACCTCTCCACCATTGTCTCTGCCATTGCCCCTGTGTATTACGAATGATCGGCTTGCCTCTCTGGTTTTGACCCTCTGCCTGTTAATCGACAACCGTTTAAAGCCTTGACCTTTAATTAACTTCTGCACATGGATTCTAACCAAACTTCAGCGTCTCTGTTACAGAATACTTCACCCCCTATGAATCCAGCGGAAGTGTTGAATCTGCGAGCCGCATTCTCATACCAAGCAGAGATGCTCCAGAAATATCAGGAACAACTCACCAAGCTGCAGAATGTCAACGAGCACCTGACGCACTACATTCGATCTCTCCCTCCACCCACACCAAAGACCGTAAGTTTTGTTCTTCCCGAGAAATTTGACTGTACCGCTGAGCAATGCAAGGGCTTCATTCGACAAGTACAAGTTTCTCTGGATAACCAAGGAGAAAGATTCGAATCAGAGAGTAAAAGGTACGCGTTCATCATGACGCTGTTGACGGGCAGAGCTATTGACTGGGCAGCAGCCGTTTGGAACTCGGATTCACACTTGAGGAATTCATTTATTTACTTCATTCAAAAACTCTGTGAAGTGTTTGAATATTCTCACGGCGGAAAGGACGTGTCAACACAGCTCGTCAATCTGACACAAGCTAATCGCTCTGCTGCTGAGTTTGCCATTGAATTCAGAACGCTCGCTGGACAGAGTGATCGACATCAACGACTGTGTTTTCTACTGTGGTGAATCAGGCCACTGCTGTTTAGGATGCCCCCACAAGCTTCAAACCAATCCCTGGGTAATTACTGAACACTGTGCTCTTCTAAGTAACAAGTCATTCACACTCCCTGTTATCTTAAGAATTGATACTCTCTCTCTCGACCTCACAGCAATGATTGACTCTGGAGCCACCCTGAATCTCATCCACCAGGACATCATGGCCAAATGTCAGATCCCTAAACAAATGTGCACACCACCTATCCAAGTCAAGGCTATCGATGGGGAATTGATTGGAAAGGGCATCACCCACCAGACTAAGACACTCACTCCAAGTTCGAACCCTTCATAAGAAATCCATCTTCTTCTACATCATTGACTCTCCCAAACATGTACTTGTCCTAGGATATCCATGGCTTTCTACTCACGACCCCGAACTCTCATGGCATCAAGGTGAATTAACATGCTGGTCATCTTTCTGTTTGAGTGATTGTATCACTGCAAAACTCCAATTATGTCACACAACCATTGTGGAAAGCCCAGAGACACACACAAAGGTGAATATTTCCCATTACTATCAAGATCTCTCTGAGGTATTCAACAAGGTGAAAGCCACACAACTTCCTCCACATAGACCTTGGGACTGTGCCATCAATCTATTGTCTAACACACAACCCCCCAAGAGTAAAGTATATCCACTTTCCAGAAACAAAAGTCAAGCCATGGAGGAGTTTGTGGATGAAGCCTTGAAATCCGACCGAATTTATTCGACCATCAACCTCCCCAGCAGCTGCAGGATTCTTCTTTGTGGAGAAAAATGATGGTGGACTAAAGTTTTGTATTGATTCTAGAGGACTGAATAACATTACCGTCAAGTTCCGCTATCCCCTTCCGGTAGTACCTTCAGCACTAGAACAACTCAGAGAAGCCAAGATCTACACCAAACTCGATCTCCGAAGTGCATATAATCTTATCAGGATCAAAGAAGGGGATGAATGGAAAACAGCTTTTCTCACCACTAGGGGGCACTATGAATATCAGGTATGCCATATGGACTTGCAAACTCTCCTGCTGTATTCCAATCGTTCATAAACGAGACCTGCTAAATAAATTTGTGGTTGCATACATCGCAGATACGCGAGGACAATATCCTCATCTTTTCAAAGACCGAACACGAGCACACGTCACATGTCAGGACAGTCCTTTCTCGACTCTTAAAGAACTAATTATATGTCAAGGCAGAAAAATGAGTTCCATGTTACTCAAACTTCCTTCCTGGGTTACCACATCAGCTCAGACTGTGGCATTGGCGCTATACTCTCTCCGAGACGAGGACAACCAAGTAAATTGTATCCATGTGCTTTCTTCTCCAGAAAACTAACCTCCACTGAATGCCATTATGATGTTTGAAACAAGTAACTACTCTCCATGAAAGCAGCTATTGAAGAATGGCGTCACTGGCTTTAGGGAGCTCTTCATCCCTTTTAGGTGATAACAGACCACAAGAATCTTGAATATATAAAGAGTGCTAAACGTCCTAAACCCCCCAGCAAGCCCGTTGGGCACTATTCTTTACACGCTTCAATTTTACAGTGACCTATCGGCCTGGCAGCAAGAATGGAAAAGCAGACACTCTTTCTCGCCAATATGACCTCTCCACAGAGCATCACATCTCCGGTCACATCCTACCCAGGTCTATCATCCTAGCCCCAGTCTCCTGGGATATCACGGAAGAACTCAGAGAAGCACAACAACAAAACAGTTTAATGTCAGGCTATCACCCACAAGCCAACGGACAAGTCGAATGACTCAACCAGGAAATAGGAAGATATCTCCGAAGCTACTGCAGCTGGGAAACAGCACAGATGGTCTGAGTTCTTGCCATGGGCAGAATACGCACAAAACTCCCTGACTCACTCCTCTACAGGTCTAACCCCCTTCCAGTGCATCCTAGGATTCCAACCACCTCTGTTCCCGTGGTCTGGCGAACCCTCCTCGGTTCCTGCATTAGATGACTGGATTCAACGTAGTGAGAGGGTGTGGGACAGTGCTCATGTTCATCTCCAGCGAGCTGTGAGAACACAGGAATTCCAGGCCAACCGACAACTTCACCCACACCCTCCCTACCAACTAGGACAACGGGTCTGGCTCTCCATGAAAGACATCAAGTTGCGGCTACCAAGCAGGAAGCTCAGTCCCAGGTATGTTGGCCCTTTCAAGATTTCAAGATCGTATCTCTCCCTCTTTCCATGTGTCCCTCCTCAAACCCGTCCACCTGGGAGCTGACCCTGGCCATGAAGCCCCAGAACCACCACTACCACTGGACCTTGATGGAACTCCAGCATATAGGGTGAATGTGTTACTGGACTTGAGACGAAGAGGAGGTCAGCTCCAGTATCTGGTGGACTGGGAGGGCTATGGACCTGAGGAGAGGTCATGGGTTGCTGACTGGGACATTCTGGATCCATCACTCATTGAAGAGTTTCATCGAGCGACAACCCGACCGCACAGCATCGAAGACCATGGGGATGTCCACGTCAAGCTCCAGGAGTCGCTCCTAGAGGAGGGCGTTCTGTAACACCAAACCAGCCGAGGGAGCCCTCGCCCGAGTACTGACCATGCTCCACTCCCTCTGCTTCCACTTCCTGTTTGACCTCCATATAAACTCAGACCTGTTCATGTGCTATTCGTGAAGTATTGCCAGTTCATCTGCCTTACCAAGCGTTATTCCTCTACTGTTCCTGATTGCTTACCTGTGTATTATCCTGCCTGACTTCTTGACTTCTTGGTATTTGTACTCTGCCCTTTTGTTCTGACACCTGATTGGACTGATGTTTATGTTTGGACTCACTGCCTACCTCTCCATCATTGTCTCTGCCATTGTCCCTGTGTATGATGAACGATCAGCTTGCTTCTCTGTTGTTTTGTTTTGACCCCCTGCCTGTTTATCGACATCTTGGATTTTTGGAATAGTAAGAGGTCTTTTGTACCATTAAAACGTCCTGCAAGTTTCATAGCTTAAGACGTCCCGTCCCCAATATAAACAGCCATTCAAGCTCTAAAAACAGCTCGTTCTGGATCATGGTAAGAAAGTGACTTCACGGCTGCGAAGTGACGTTCAAACCATTTGGCATATCTGACCGCCGTCCAGCACAAGACAACTCGCTCCATTTCGTATCGTTGTCGCGCCGCGCGCACACAGGTGTTCAGCTCGACGTCCAGCGAGTGGGTCTGTGTACCAGGAAAATTACAATGCCACACGCAGTACTGGCATGTGATTATTTCCCTGTCAAATGTCGAGAGCGCATTATTGTACAAGAGTAAATTAATATAAGGTGCGAGCGGCGGAATCGCTTCTGCCGCGCGCGCGCTTCAAGCGATTCCCCCACGTTGCTCCACCCGTTGTAAGAATTTTCTCACTGGCTCTCTCAGAGGTATCCGCACGTAACGGCTCAGAGAGTATGCATGTCTTCTCATTCGCTTAAAGTAAGCGTAAACCGTGTGTGCGTTCGCGCATGCACTCTTCTCTTCAAATTTCTCCCTCTTTCTAAACGCGGTAAAGTAAGCCAATTCGCCGGCATGGCAAGTAGTACTCTTCTCTCTTCGAATTCTTTCCTTATGCCTCTTGGGCATAAAAACGCTTAAAACGGCCTTAGGCTTCAACGATAAGAGCTTCAATGAAAAACGCGGACATACATGGAATCACCGACCACTAACAGATTTATCAAGCAATGTTTCCTGGCTGGGGGTGTTAATAATTGATCCATCGCACGTCGTTAGCCAATTATAAACAGTGGGGGCGTTAACTACTGAACTCTCAACCCAAAAAACACCCTGTTTGCAAATCAAAGGATAGAAACAGGGTGGGACAATGTCATAATCACTACATTTAAAAAGTTTTTTAAAAAAAAAAACTATATACTAATAATTGCACCTAGGGGACCATAATAATAAAATAAAAAAACCCATGTCATGACCCCATTTAATAAATAAACTTCTGCACAGGGATTCTAACCAAACTTCAGCATCTCTCGTTACAACCCTGTAAAGCATCAAAAAAAAAATAAATAATACATTTAAACTAATAAAATGCTAATTGAATTTAGGCCTATATTGAAATACATTTTATGGTTCATATAATATGATCCATTGAAATTGGAGCTAAAAAAAAAAAACACAACACAATGCTAATGTGTTCATCATCTAGATATTTTTGTTGTATCATCTATTTTGCTTAATAATTAAAGAACTTTTGTAAAATGTTTTGCTTAAAGCGGTGCTTGTGTTCTTTCTTTAAAATGCCACTTACTTTCATATTTTGCTAACACAATGGCAAAAATACATGGGTTTTAAGAATGACTTTCAGTGTTTGTTGAGGCTTCTATATATCAGGACTAAAGAGGGGAAGGAGGAGATGTGCCTAGATGTGACTATTCATCTTCATGCCCTTTTAAGATGATATTGGCATGGCAACAGAGTTGTACAGGAGCTATGAATGAACATGCAAGCGCAAACAAACACAAACACACAGTAATATACCACCCAGATTTCTGTATTTTCACCTGAAAGGGAAATACAGACAATATTTCTGTTAAAGGTTGACTGTGTCTATCTGTTTCCTTTGTCATCAGATTATAATACAAAGCAGCACAGGCCATCCTGATAATCCTGAGACAGTACACCCTGAACTTGAATCTCTACATGGACCGTATTCAAGCCATTGGTGGAAATAACCCTCTACATTGCGAGTAAATCACTCGCATATCTTACTCTGGGTGACTAAATAACGTCTAATATTAGCCACTGGCTAATAAATTCTTAGATTTTACTCTCCAGTATGTGAGATAGAGGCTCATTACAAGTTGAGCACAGATATATTTTCACTCTATAAACCCCTGACTGAGCGCTTGAGAGTTTTGCTCTCCGTCAAGCGATCTGTACTATTTGGATGTACTCAATGGATGTGCAGTGCACCTGTATTTGGCACACCGTAAACTCTAGTGTGAAGGCGCACGACTCACTGTTGATTTGCTGGGAGCACTGTTTCACACACATGCAAAGAGACAGAGTGACAATCTTACATACCACGCTCAATCAACACGCTACATGTAAATGTTATTCTTGGTTATATTTTTTTTCTGTCAAAATAACGGAATTCAATTAGAATTATTCAGCTTTTAAGAATAAGCAGAAGATATGCCGGTTTCTCCAGTAGGACTGGGCGGAGCTAGTGCGCAAAACAGCAATCTCCTTGGCTGGCGCTCATCTATTACCGTCCCTGTTTTTGATTTCAGCAAATCAGCTTGAGCGAACGCTGACAACATGATTAATATTCATGGAACCCAGCAGATAATAGTAGTAGTAGTAGTAGTAGTATAGAATAGTAGTAGTATTGTTTAATAATATATTTACTATTCAAGTTGAGTTAAAATGACAAAAATGCATTCATACATGGTTACGAAGTTTTAGTTCTAATCACTAGTTCTATCATTAAATAATGCTTAATTATCGTGATATCACAATATAATTCTTGATTGACTGATGTTC
Source organism: Cyprinus carpio (assembly GCF_018340385.1). Lineage (NCBI taxonomy): Eukaryota > Metazoa > Chordata > Actinopteri > Cypriniformes > Cyprinidae > Cyprinus > Cyprinus carpio. Next base: position 8,023,107 of record NC_056580.1, read on the forward strand.
GTTATTTAAGAAGCTGTGCAAATTTTACAAAGATAAGCTGATTGGGTGGAATCTTGTTGTGTGTGTGTGTGAATGTGTGTGTGTGTGTAGTGTGTGTGTGTTAAAACAGTATATCAGTCTGTCGAGGAAAACCAAACAAAAAAAAAGCCAATGGGGATTGTATTGCCAAGGTAAGGGCAAACGTCTGAAGTGATAAGAGATATATGCAAAATGTGCAGAGCAGTAGTGTGCGAGGACTAGAATTGAGAACCACTGGTCTATTGGATCTAGGTCACTACTTCAAAAGCACTCATTTAATTTGAACTAAAGGTGACTCAGGAAAAAATGGAAAGTTTACAGACATCACAGTTTGGCTATATGATCATTGTGCACTTTTAACCCCTGGAGGGAGTCTGTTCTGGAAAATAACGCACAGTAAGTCACTCTAGATTGAGGTGACGATTTAATGATAGTTCACCTATGATGGTGTGTCTGAGTCTTGATTCTTTTGACTCATACAGCTTACATTCTCTGCTTTTGTCAGGTTTCTTTCATGAATAGAAAGTTCAGTAGAACAGCATAAGAACAGGCCAGAATAAGTGCTGTTGCATTTTTACATAACTATATCTGTTATGCTAAATAATGATAGAACATTATTTTTCACATTTTATACGAACATCTCGTCTTTCACCCAACCTTCAATTAATATACATTCAAAAAAAAAAAAATCAAATACTTAAACACAATTTCAATGGGATCTCATATTTGACCCATATTTAAATGTCTTTACTTCACTTTTAATCACTTGAATGCATAGCTGGTTTTAGAATATTTTTTCTTCTCCCCTAATGTCATATGGAAGCAATTAAATGTAATATATGTTGTTTTTTAAAAACAAAAGTAGTTCAAACTGTGCAGTGTAAAAAGGGGGGACAATTTGTTTTTTCTTAGTCAAACAGCTTTTCTGGTGGGGAAAAAAATACCAGACACTGATGACACGGCTCACTAATTTAGCTACTCAGCAGGAATAGAAAATGATTAGATTTCACAGCAAACTGCTGCTTTAAATCAAAATCCCTTCGGGGAGCCCTGATTCCCAGAAAACACCGCAACCACACCAAATCTACTCATTTTCAGGACACACAACAAAAGAAAAGAAAAATAAAATCTGGTGCAACTTTTTCATCCAATTTCTCTCATCAAAGGGCAAACCAAACCAAACAAACCACTCATTTGTGCTTTTCTGTTTCAAGCCACAGCAGGATCTCATCATGTTACTTCATATTACTGTCCCAGTCACTCTATGAGAACTGAACTACTGCTTATGTAAGAGGGTAAAACCAGGGTATGTGGATAACCAGGGGCTCATGTACTGGGTGTCTTACATAAGACTGAGCCAACCCTCTCCTCTCTCTCTCTCTCTCTCTCTCTCTCTCTCTCTCTCTCCTCACACACACAACACACACACACACACACACACACACCACAGCACTGACCTGAATATTGACAGAAGAGGAGGAAAGGAGAGATGACATATATGATTAAAAGACAGAGAAAGGAACAGAAGAAGGAAAGAAAGAATGGAAGTGATAGTCAAATGTGACTTATAAAAGTCAAGGGTGAATCTCAAGAACATTTACAGTATCAGTAATATTTAACATCAGAATCATAATAAATAAATAAAATTATATTTTGCGTAAAAAAAAAAACGAAGGATTATTTTGAATCATTATGACCATTTGCACTGATCGCAACAGATTTATGCATGATGGAAATTCAACTTAAATTATCTTATATATTACAGAACTATATAGTGATATATTTTCCATATTTTCCAATAACCCAGTGAATTCATCTTCATCTCATTATGTAACTTAATGGATGCAAAATATTATTTTTAACAAATTATTCAGTGTAAAAATAGTTGTGCTGAATTATAACTGTTGACAAAAAAAAAGATTCAAAACAGCAACACTGCAGAGCTCTGCACATAACATGGTGAAAAAAAAAAAAAAAAAAGCTAAAATAAATACATTGTGGCCATCAATTAAGATTTTTTTTCCCCCACGACTTATTAATTCATGGCCATGTTTTATTAATTTGTTTCCCGCATTTTAAGTCAATCATGGCCATGTTGTACTAATTTGTTTCCTTTAGGTAAACTGAACTAAAACAAGATAGCAAATTAGTACAACATGACCACGACTGACCTATAACAAGGGACTAAATTAATAAAACTTGGCCATAAATTCATAAGGGAATTAAACAAAGGAACATATTAAGTTATTGAAACAAATTCCTAATTCTTGGCCACGTTTGCAGTGTCTTCTTTTTTTCTCTATGTAGAGGGCTCCGTACAATGCAATATGATTGGATGAAACACATGCAAAGTTGCTATTCACAGCTATTCACACAAATATTTTAATTCTTTTTGGTCCTTAATCTGATAGTTGTACGATGTATTTAAACACTTTGCTTTAACAATAAAATGGGGAGCCAATAAAAAATAATCACTATTTTAATATATACACACACACAAATATAAATACACACTTAGAATTATTTTAAACATTTTACTAAACATTTAGATGAATTCTGGATCCTCAGCTGATGTGTTTTTGTGAGATTTACACTAGAAGTCATCTCAGATCTGTGACAGAGAGAGAGTGGAAAAAGAAACGGTGAAAATGAAATTGCACATCATTGAAATACAAACGGAGTAGGAGAGAAACACAGACTGAGAGTAGAAAAGGGAGGAGGGTGATTGAGAAACGCAGCAGAGATAGAGCTGTGTGACGCATACGTGTGTGTTTGTGCTTGGTGTGACGCAGTCTGTTAAAGCCTTGTGTTTTCTCTGAATGGGATATCTGGCTGTGGAAAGCTGATCAATGGACAGAATGTATTTTAGGGTAACGGTGTCTAATTTAGGTCACTTCCCAACGTAGACTCGATAAGCTAAAAATACTACAGCTTGTGAAAAGCCACAGTTTGTTCTGGCAGCTCCGGTCATGTTTGCGGCAGAGTCATGTGGTGTATAATCGTCACTGTATGCGTTTATAGAGGACTGTGAAGCCACACTGAGTACAGACATCTACGTCACAGTGGACTGAGGAAGCCCATGTGCGTGACCAAAACCATGCATTAAAAAGTACTGGATATTTCTATTGTTGAATATGACAAGAATATATATATATATTTTTTTAAAGTCAAGCAATTCACATCAAATCCAGAGCTGACTTTTCTCCACTCTCTCAATAAATCATTGTTGTTTTAGTTACAATAAAAAAATAAAAATATGTAGTCACGAAAAAAAGTACACAAACAAATACATAAATATACAATTAGTACATAAATGTGTTTAAAAAATTAGATTGATTTCATTAGGCTGTGAAGGTTTCAGTGTCACAATAAAAAGAAAACAAATAAATATATAAATATTATATGAAATGTTTTATTTTTATTAGAATTTAAAGCAATTTTTTATATTATTATAAAATTGTGTATTTTAATATATATATATATATATATATATATATATATATATATATATATATATATGAAAAGGTTATTTAAATATAAATAATAATACTTTTATGATAAAAAATTATTAAAATGCTTATTAGCATATTTGCTGTTTATTAGTACTTATAAAGCACATAATAATGTCTTATTCTGCATGACCATAATTTATATCCCATAATCCACCCCATACCTAAACTAAACAACTACCTTACTAACTATTACTAAGCAGCAACTTAGGAGTTTGTTCAGGGAAAACTCTTAGTTAATAGTGAATATGTGCTCCCTATTCTAAAGTGTTACCAAATATTTTAGATATAATAACACTTTAAAAATAATTAGGTTAAAATGAAATTGGTGCCAATAGGCTGTGAAGATTCCACTATTGTATTTAGGTACCTTGTTCAGTTCCACATATTTCTTGGCGTCTCTTGCAGGATTTAGTGTATTGCTCTTGTTAAGCAAAGTGCCTTTGGGCCCGTGGAGCTTCAGTCGCTGGTGGTGGGGAACCAATGAGCCCGTCTGAGTCAGCTTACACTGGAACATTTGATGGATGAGCACGTTCTCACTTGCTGCTCAGGGGGGGAAGAGAGAGATGGAGAGAGAAAATAAACACAAGGCAATACATGTTTGGAGCTTAATTATGCCAGGCACCAGAGCTAATCGTCTCCCCTCATTTTCACCATCCCCCACAAACAACATAACAGCACCCCATTCAAATCTCTATGTGAGCACATGCTCTACCTCATGTTGACCTCTGACCTGCTAAACATGGGGAGAGGAGGAGGTGTATAGAGTGAGGGAGAATGCTAAAACTTACACGAAATGCACTGCAGCAGGTCCAAATGTTAAGATCACAGTTCACACGTCCACAACATTGAGGAGTAACTAGCTAAGTAGCAACAGTAAGTAAATTATTTTGAACGCTACACTTTTTTTGTCTTACATACAACTTTCTTAACATGAAGCGCACAAAAGATTTGACTCACTACTGATTTTAAACAGTCTAGAATGTTGTGCAATCTATCCACTAATAAGTTCAGCACGAACGGTAAAATAATCCATTTGTAATTACACTAAACTATGTTTAACAGAACTTTAACGTGGAGCATTAGTAGTCAGTAAGATTTTTATAGATTTGTTTTAAAGAAATTAATATTTTTATTAATCGAGGATGCATTAAGTTGATCAAATGTGACAGAGAAGATATTTAGATTGTTACAAAAGATTTATATTTCAAATAAATGCTGTTTTCACATTTCTATTCATCAAAGAGTGCTGAAATAAAATGTATCATGGTTTCTACAAAATATTAAGCAGCACAACTGTTTGTGACACTAAAGACTGGAGTAAAGCCCCGTTCACACCAAGAATGATAACTATAAAGATAACAATATTAGTGTCCACACTAGTGGACAATATCGTCTGTTTATTCTAAGTGCACGCTCGTCTGCCGCTTTAAATTCTCAAGCTCGTTACAGCAGGATGGAATCTGATTTGCTGTCTTTTTTTTATCGTTCATCAGCTGGAAAAAAAAAATCATCTTGAAAGTGATTCCAACAATATCTTTTTCTTTGTCTTTATCGTTATAGTTGTGGTGTGGATGATTTTTAGAACTATATCTTTATAGTTATCTTTATAGTAGTGGTGGGCATAAATTATTTTTTTTAATCTAGATTAATCTCACTGTAATCTTGGAATTAATCTAGATTAATCTAGATTAAAATGGCTCATTTGACTTCTGCCCAAGGCATTCAAATTATGTTCAATAAGATGTACTTGTTAGTACTGATAGAGCTGTGCTGCACTCAAACATAGTAGTTTGACGACGACTCTTCCCCTGCGCTACATTGCTTGGCCCGGCATCTTCCGCATTAGCAAAGGGATGCTTTGCGTTTAGGTGGTACTTGAGACTGGAAGAACTCCTACAGTAAATTAATTCCGCATTGCACAAGTTGCAAACAACCTTACGCCTGTTTCACACATACTCCGTCTGCAGTGCGTATGCGTTGCACTTTTTTTTTTTTTACGCACCCATGTTAACGGATTCCAGCGTTCACGCGGTTGCGGTCCGTCAGTGCGTTCCAGGAGCGGTGCGTCTGCAGCAGTGCAGCGATTAAAATGACGGCGCATTGTTTGCGGTAATAGGCCTATGCACTTTTATGGAAGCAGAAAAACTAAGTTCATTAAGAACCGTGCAATTGCTTCTAATAAAGATTTAAATGCAAAAGGCACGAGAGTCGACTGTTTCTGTCAGTGGTGCTTTAATTTTAAATATTTGCGATATCCCAACAAGAAAAGTAGGCTAATTGTTGTGTTTAAATGTTTTGCCGCTTGCTTGAGCAGCAAACCTAGAAGTCAAATGCATGAATAATATGTTGCTTATATTTATTAAGTTTAAAGTAATGTCTATGATTAGCCCCTTTCACACTGCGATTCCGGTAAATACACAGGTAATGTGTCCCGGCATTTGTACCTGGGTCACTAGATTTTGCACTTTCACACTGCAAGTGATTACCCGGAATATGTGCGTGCGTTCACACACACAACCCGTAAAGGTCCCGTGAAGACACGTGATATCAGGGTGGTGTGACGTGTAATGTACGAGTCGAAAAAACGCTAGGCACGTTAACTTTTCACTGAAGCTGGTGTGAACGATCTCAGCTTCAGCGCGGAAAGTGAGGAACTAACTGATCTCTGCTTCATTACAGTTTGCACATATTTGTTTCGTCGCGAACGTTGATCTGCCTTCAAAACACGCTAAAAGAGTCGCGCGATTACGCGCGTCATCACTACGACACGGCATTAGATCTGGCTTTTGTTCACACAGCGCTCGTTCCGGGACTGAACCCGGCAATGTAACTAGGTCCCCAACCCGGGATCAATCCCGGAATCAATCCCGGGACGTGTTTGCTTTCACACAGAAGCCGACCCGGCAATGTTCTGGCAATTTGCCGGGTCCGACGTGCAGTGTGAAAAGGGCTATTATGAAATATTGTTACTGTTCTGTGATAAGAGGCACAATTTTTTTTTTTTTTTTAAACATGGTTTGAAATATAGAATAATAAAACAAATGTTGTGTTTGTGGACTAAACAGCCGCGGATCAGTAGCGGACTGCAAACGCATCCTGTGTGAAAGCACAATGAGTCCGTGCTGCTTCTGCACCACACACACGGACTGCATACGCACTGCAGACGGAGTATGTGTGAAACAGGCGTGAGTCTTGTTGAGGTTTTTTTGGGAAGCTTGGTAATTTCACAGTAGGCATACACACAGGTTCGAAGACTCGTTCTCGCCCCCTACAGTGCAATTCGTCTAGGTACACATCCGCGCTAAATTATCACGGTGAAAGTCATCATAGCTTGCGTAGTATAGACCCAGCTCCCAACCCAACTTTGAGAATAGATTAACGGCGATATTTTTTTTTTTTTATCGCCCCAGATAAGAGTTTCACGTTAACGCAGCACGCACGTTAACGCCGCCGATAACGGTCCCACCACTACTTTATAGTTATCGTCCTTGGTTGTGAACAGGCCTTAATACCTGCTGAAAATTCAGAAGGAAGGATGAACTGCATTTTAAAATATGTTAAAATAGAAAAACAGTTATTTTAAAATTGTAGGGCTGTGGCTAGAAGGGATACAAGCTAGGGCCGGAAAGTAACAATAGATTTATTTTGCTACCTATTAGACTGTGGTTTATTAATGTCTATACCTTTCCCAATCCTAAACCTACCCCTTACAATAATGCAAATACAGTAATTACTGTTGTTCAGTGTGACAAAAACTACGCAATATTAATATGCGCATGCCGTAGCCATCTAGCCTTAAACCAAGAAGAGTGAGGTGAGAATTACAAGAAGGTGGAAGAAGATTTAGTTTAAAAATTAAATGCAAAAGTGCCTGGTTGGCAATATTTTGGATTTTGAAAAGGCTGTTGACTTTTAATGTTTATCTAAAGTGATTTTGGATTTTTTTACATTTGTTTCTTATTTATCTGGTTATAGTGCTTGCTGATTTGTACTTTATTTAATTTTTTTTGTAATTGATTTCATTTTACATCAAGGTTGTATGCCGTGCTTCCTAGCTTTCTTATTTGTTTTTGCTTATAACAGGTCTGTTTCTTATTTACTTGGTTCCACAGTGTTTGCTGATTTTTCAGTTTTTAATAACTAAACTTTGTGTAAGTTATTTGTTATTTTATATTAGGCCTCTAACATGGTGTATTTTTTTGTTTTGTTTTGTTAATAAAAATTCTACATTTAATATAAGTGAGTTTGTCGTTGTACTGTTTTGTTGTTGTCCATTCAAGCAATTGATGCTGAATTGCAGCTAATTCAAAAGTTAAAGTAAAATGTGCACGGGCATTTACAAGCTATTTAAAAGCGAAGAAAAGCGAGGGAAAGAGGGAAAACTCCAGAGAACTAACCCTCCCCACACGTCCATTAACCGGTGGGAAAGTTTCCTCTCTGTCACAACCCTACTATAGCACCTAAGCTGTTTTGATGGGAGCTACAGTTACCATGGTGAGTTTTTTTGACCATATAGAGGTTATGACTAGAACACAAAACTCCCAATCCTTACTTTTCATAACAAACAAGATGTTTTGGGGAAGAACATCCTTGTTCTTGTCCAGTGAGCCGGTCAGGTCATAGGTCACCTGCAATAGAGGACACACAAACACACATGAGTTCAGCGCTAAGAATAGCCCTCACTCTCAGCATGACATAGCGTGTTGACTCTCTGGAGGGCTTCTTGGAAGTGTGTGACTGTGGGCTTGTGTTTGTGTGTGAGGCTCTGGTTGAGCACATGACCATGAACTCAGCATGTGCATGTGTGAACTCGCAGTTTCCCGTAAACCACCTTGCCGGCGTAGTGAGTGATGGTAAATGATGGCCCCTGGTCTTTGGGTGGGGGGTTCCCGTTGCCATCCTTGGTTGTGAGTGAGACGGCGTCTGTACCGGAGGAATCCAGCAGTATCTGCAGTCTCTTATAAAGGTTGACTTCACATGGCCTGAGGGACTGACTCTCCTCATCAATGATACACAGCACACCCTGAGGCTTCTGTAACACACACACACACACACACACACACACACAACACACACACACACACACACACATGCACACATTTGGGACAACAGTAAATGGTGAACAGTAAATGGTTGTCTGTAAAAAAAAAAAAAAAATTAAAAAAAATCGAACCATACATTCTCCACCCACGGTTCAACTTAAATCTGACAACGCACCTGGCCTTTTTTTTTTTTTAAGTAACATGTAAAACAGAAAGAGTTCAGCTAATGTATGTTTCTGTCGATAGATACACATTCTGGCTTCCAAATACATTTCAACAACAGCGATGAACACAAAAATGTGGACAAACCAGTCATTCTTTGTAAACTTTGTTCAACGCGAGTGCCGTATACTGGAATATGACCAGTCATTTATGCCGTCATCAGCACCCGGGTGTTGACAAACCTGCGTTCAGGTCTCAGGTCTCAGCATGCAAATATTGATTTCCCTTTCAAGTCTTGTGCTTGAATAGACACTTCACACAAAAATTGTCAACATGCCTGTCTTGGTGAGTATCCTAGCAGACATAGTCGGCTGAATGTACAACATCAGGGTACTGGATCTTAAAGTGACACTACTTTTTTAATGTTAATCAAACAAAAAACAAGAATCATTCACTGCTTTTGTTTGAATACATTTTGTAACTTGAATAAGAATTACTCTTTAATTTGTCACATATGCAGTGTTATTTTACATTTGATTACTTTATTCAATTTCTGTTCCTAAAAAACAAATGTTAGACTTACCAAAAAACCTGAAAAGCACTGTTTATTTTATTTGTATATTTATTTGTATTTATCTGTGCTTTTGCTTGTAGTTAGATCATTTGTTCTTTTTTTATTATTATTATTTTTTTATATGATTTATTTGCCCCTTATTTTCTGAATTAAATTATTATGTGAAAGCTTGAAACCCATTTAAATATACACAGAATATTATAATATATGTAATGAGGTAGAGCACAGATGTGTGTGTGGCAAGAGAAAATGTGCTTCTGTGTGTAAAATGCTGTGTCACTCGGTCATTTCAAGACTCATAAAATAGTCACATCTGACAAATGGCTAATAGAGTCATAGTCTAAAAGATGGGCTTTATCACATCTTTGCGACACCTAAGGGAATTCAACACGTCTGGATGTGTGTTAGTCCTTATAAAACAGTCAGTGAGGACATCTGTTATTGAGTCAGTAAATGAAGAGATGGCAGTAACAGCTATTAAAGAGGCAACAGAGGGGCTCTTGTACAGGGTCAACAGCCTCAGGGTGGGAAAAAGCTTTCCAGCTTCTTTTTTTCTCCTTCCCTCCCTCCTTCCACGGCTCTCGGAAAGCCGCTCTTATGCGTACCTGGAAGAAGAAGTCCAGCACCGCTGTCTGGTTGCCGAGAGAGCGTAGCGTTTCCATGGCAACCCCCTCCTGCAGACATTCCTGCTGCTCCTGCTGGAAGAGCACGTCTGCGGTGAACTGCCTGATCCGTTCATTCACCATGTTCACGCATAGCTACAGACACAAAAACACAAAAGTCTTTGTTAGGCCACAGCGTATGGACATTTTATTTATTAACTGTATAAAATACACTTTCAGTGACGCGCTGATTAATCACTTCATTTTTTCATGTTTATACACCTTTGTTGACGTGGTCACAAACAATGCTTCTCATTAAACTTTACCATTACACATATTTTCCAAACACTAGCTAGATGACAGGCAGTTTAATCTGCACACAAAGAGCTGGCATGTACGTTAATTACCTCTTAACGAACATGGCTATAATAAGCATTCAACATTAACCCCTCGCACCCATTCACTCACTGTTCCACACGCTTCAGTGAGCGGGTTTATTCCAGGAATTCATCCTAACAATGCAGTTACTGGACTCATTTAAATCATTTATCAGCATAATCCTGCCGAGATGAAAGTTAAAAACAAGGAACCCTAATGGAAGGAAGTCTAAAAAGCCAAAGCGGGAACCACAGTGGGAATCCATATAAGGTATATACCAAGTGCTTAACACTACACAGGAGAGCATAGAAGCTTTTCCATGAGGACAAAAGGTACGATTTCTGATGGAGTAGAAAGAGTAGATGGTGGCCTTCTCCCAAACAAAAGCATTCTTCAGTCACACTTCAGCTTCAATCCATCTGGCTTTTGATTTGAGATATGTTTTTCATAGCTTTCTCAGAAGAGCTAAGGTCGTATATGATGGAGCTGTTTTGATACTGTTAAATTCATCGGAGGGAGGTATACGGCACGGTTGTATCAACATAAGCATCTTCCAAGTTTAATGTGGCAACACGCACTGGATGAAGTACAGACGGCAAGAGTGGAAGCAATGGAGGGGAAAGAAAACAAGCATTTTAGAAAAGCTGGGTGCACCTCATCATCTTCTCATCATGAGGTTTCACAGCACCACAGGATGTCAGAGGAAGACTGCACACATCATGAAAGCTGAGATGAAGAGCTTGGAGAAAAAGAGGGAGAATTCCAGAGCAATGAGCAAAAAAAAAAAAAAAAAAAAAAAATCCATCCATGGAGAAAAGATCCCAAACGTGGGACTCTAGAGCCAATCTGAAAGAAGCACTAAGGCCCCACATCTTAATGCAAGACACCACTTACTCAGAGATGATGATACAACACTTTCTTAATAAATCACACTCAAAATACACGAGTTTGTAACGATAACTGCACAAATGCATGCAGGAAAAACTTACTGCTGATGGTCATTGTCAGCACATTGGGGTGTCTATCATGTCTATTGTCAATTCTGTTATATTGTGTAACCCCTAGTATGGAAAAAGAAAAAAAAAAGTAGTGGCACATTGGTTTGTGTAATTGGATATAAAGAAAGCACTAAAGAAAGAGTATTTGATGCGTATTTGTAGACTTAGAGATTTCATTCAGACCTGATTCTAATACTTGATACTTGTATTGTTATTGGTATGCCCCAAGTGGGCATTAAAGACCTAGTCCGCACCTCATTTGTTTTTGTTTTCTCATTCTTATAACCTTGAGAGGTGAAAGACCATAATTCTTCCTTCACATGAGGTTTAACGGTGCGTAACATTTAGAAGACAAGTAATCGACATCTCAGTGTCTCGTAAGAATTCCCCAACCTGTCACACATCATCACAAGGAGATCTCCCAGGGGATTGTGGGTAAGCACTTATCTCTTCCAGCACCAATCCTGATATACACCTTGTGCAACACTGTCAAGGAAGATATCCAGCAATGGCAAACACACACACACACACACACACACACACACACACACACACACACACACACACACACACACCTGCCAACCTCTCAACAGTGGTCTAGATGAATATCTGTCACAGAAAGAACAAATTCACACACACAAATAAAGTCCCTTGTCTAGACTGATGGGGACAGATTTTTAAAAATATTCTCACACAAAAATTTCTGCTGTATTTAGTTTGGCTATGCTGATCCACCAGCTTGAACATAAATAATGGTCTAAAGGTATGTTCGGTCTGAAAGTTTGGTGCAAAAACAATTTGGATGAACGGCTGTTAATGAACCTGTTCAGCTGATACGAACAGTCGCATCATGTCAACGCAAAGGACATTTTTACAGAGAGGCATTTAATCTCTTTTCAATCGTCCTTTGATTAAAGCTGACCAACCAATAACATTGTGTGCTTTGTTACACAAAACCACAACTTGGTGGCGCTCACGGAAAGAGTTCAAACCAGTCTTTGCCGGTTTGCTACTCTTAAATGGTTTGCCCATGTGACTTGCTGGCCATCAAGCAAAACCAGACAGAGCCATCTAAAACCAGCTAAGACCGGCAAATCAACTCAGGCTGGTTTAAGTATTTATTATTATTTTTTTCTCCATGAGCTCCCATGTAGATCCTCAGCTAGTTTAGCAGTTGGAAGTGGACAACCAACTCAGACAGGAGCTGCTATACATGAACCATTACTCTACAGTGACCCTAAATTACCTCATTCATCCTCCCTATAGAGTCTATGACAACAAAGGCATTGGTTGGTGCCAAATCTTAGCCGATGGTTCATGGGTCAAACCCGACTGTGCACAAAGACTCCTTTGTGTCTCATGCCAAGGGTTCATCTGAGGAGAACCACCATCACCCCCACTCTCAAACGTCAACCTCATCTGTCCAGTACAAAAACATCTCGCACAGTAGATGTGGCTACTGAGGATTCTGGGCAGGGGGCGGCAATGCGCACATGTGGAGTCTTAGCCTTAGGACATTTGTCTCTCTCCAAAACACTAAATAACACAACTCGGGGTCTTGACAGAAGCTGCTTTATTTCATGCTACTCTTCAGATTTTGAAAAAAAAAAAAAATGTATGTAATATATATGGCACACCCAGCTATGCGTCTGGGTCTGGCTCCGGGCTCCTGTCCAAAATAAAACAGCTCTGTGAATTATGACCACAACTAATGCAGTAATGGTTTCACAACAATTTTAAACAAAGTTTAATTGTCACTCTGTTTCGCCTGTGTAGCCGACCTCTGTGGGACACACAGAAACCATATCTGGAGTCAAACATATAGGCTCTTTACAGAAACCTAGAAAGCTGCCTTTCTGACTGATTTAGAACACCAACAGCTGCTTATTAATTAAGCATTAATAGTCCATTTTGAACTATTATTCAGAGATGAATTAAGTATTTTTCTAATCTAATCTACACATACATGAAGTGCTGCAGGAATCCATTCTAAAACCTGCAAATGAGTTCTAATTTGAGCATTTCTGGTTCAAAAGTCAATAGGTATATTGAATGGTCTGTGAATAACACAGCTTAATATATTTTCACATTTTACTCTATGACATAAAATACATCAGTAACACCCCACCCGTGACATGGGACACTAAACGTCATAACGCCAAACAGATAAACTCATCTTCTCACTAGTCTCACAACCTTACTGTAAATATACTTATGTCTTGCAAACTATTCTAATATAAACTTTCCAAATAGCAGATTTTAAATAATGGTCAGAACACACTTATGATGCCTTAAAATACAGTCTATAAGGCAGCTCACCCAGATTTGGAACAGAGCTATAAAAGTCAGCATGAGCAGAGTCAGAAAAAATACCTGTCTCGCATAGAATGAAATGCCTGTGTCGTGGAAAAATAAAAAAATAAAAATAAAAAAAACGGCAGAAGAACACCCCGTCTGTCATTAAGTCTAAAAAAAGTCATAACCAAAAGCAGGAACATACTGTGCTTTCCTCTGAATGGGAAACAGGATCATGAGCACAATGCCTTGATTCCCACTGGTCTGTGGCAGCTCCACATCAAACCCAGTACAGACCAGCAGAGGGGTTCGGAGGCCCAGAGTCCAAGGTGAGGAGCAGTTTGTGTTTTGTTTTTTTTTAAGAGTCAGATGAAAAGCTAAACAGACTGCACTTAGAAAGGCGGCTGTAAATGTTAACCTCAGTGTGACATTACAATGACATGAAAGACACTTTCAAAAGGTCACAATCAGATGTTAAAAGTGTAATTTTGATTGTTCTCATTATATCTGTGCTGTCTCCCCTTACCTTTTCATAACCATTGCGCTGGAATTCCTCAAAGCCAAAGATGTCCAAGATGCTTATCTCAAGGGCAGGATCACTGTCAAAAACATAGGAATATATTTGAGGATTGTAGAGGGAGGGAGTGGTATAAACATTGATTTGTGACCTGAAGCCAATAAATTATCTTGAACCACAGTTGGCTTAAGTGCAACATTTCTGATGTAAAAGAAAGAAATAAAAAGAAAAACTGAAAAAACAAAAACACCCAGCCATAAAAAAAAAAAAAAGGTTATGTCAAGACAATTCTGTCATAATTTACTGTTACACCGCGTCTACACCAGAAGCTATCTACACCAGCGTCTACACACTGGAAGTGTTTTAAGCTGTCCAGAAGCTATATATATATAATTTTTTTTTTTTTTTTTCACTTTAAGAATTCATATCAAATTTATGGTGAAAAACTACACAGCATTTGTAAAAAAAAATATTTTTATGAAAGACAATTACACATAACACATCAAACTTCACTTTAAAGTCACAATAAGCCAGTGTAGTGGTGTGACCATCATGATGGAAACTATCATGCCCTCAGCGACTCATAATAAACATTCTCTAATACACATCGATAAACATTAGCCTTATCCAAAACGGCATCCACTGAACTGCTGACAAGGACACAACAGGTCAAGCCTGCTTTGGCCAGTTATTGATCACACTTCAGAAGGATACAGAGAGACCTTGGTTTTCTTACAATACTAAAACTTTCATAAAAATAAAAGACAATGGCTTTTAATTGTGTGGATGTGTGATTCAATCCATATACAGGATCCAAAATTAATACTTGCTGATTGCTAAAAGTTAAAAAGTTGCCATTCATGAATAAATAACTGTTACTTGCATTATAAAAGTAGCAAACATATATGTATATGCATATGTATATAACACAGACACACACAGCCATTCAAAAGTATGGAGTCTATAAAACAGCAATATTATGAAAGTATTTACAGCTTACAGTCATTAGAGAAGCTGCAAGTTTCTAATTGTTTGTCGAAGTGCACATTCATATGTCTTCCAAGGTGAATATAAGTTCATTATGTTTTTTTTGGAGGATAGTGAGGCATGTGGAATCGTGTGGGATGATGAGTCACTGAGACTTGTTTGTGTGTGAATACACATACTTGGAGTTCCATGGAAATTTCAGTTTTAGCCGCGAGATACCTTTCTCATAATGCAATAACAGCACGGGAGGTGTGTCTTCCTGCTCATACGCTACTGGCTCTGTCAACTTACCTTCAGGTGCTTTATGGCAGATGTCTCACATACACTATATGAATAATTCAAAAACCTAACTGTTTTGACTAATATTAATCACAGAAGGTCTCTGAGAAGGACTTGGTGCTTGTTTCTACTAGTAACAGCCGAGTATGTTCTGTGAGCTGCTGAGATGCACAACAACTCAATAACTATCTCCTTTATTCAGGTCTCTCATTCACACACACATGCACAAAGGAAAATGTATCCATCTAAAAGCATGAATCTAAGCTCACATGCACGCTCACACACACATGCACGCATCTTACCCAGTGCTTTCTTCAAGGCCTTGGAGGTAAAAGTTAATGTTATTGACCAAGAAGCTGAAGAGTCGTCCATACAGAGCTTTGGCCAAGAGATCTCTGTGATGGTTGGACATTTCGACTGTGTGGCGCCTTGTTACAACATCACCTGAAGCAGAGGGCAAATGTCAAGCAGTTAGTGGCCTTTTTACATTGTCTTCCATCCTCAAAGACTAGCATAGGTAGTCATACGTGTGTTTGGGATGTTGGTCACCACTATGTATATGTAATTATTAGGGATGCACTGATGTATCAGCCAATAATCGGAATCGAATGATAAAAGCAATTATCTGCACATGACACATCAGCTGATCGTTTAAGAACAGATGTTGATCCGGAACAATTATATCTTGGCGATCAAAAGGAGCATGCAGAATGTAAATAAAATGTCTCTTGTGTAGAATTTAGGGCTGTCAAAGTTAGCACAACCTCATTTTAACACAGTTAAAAAAAACAGAGCCATTAACACAGGTTCTATCTGACCCTATGAATCATCCGTAGTTCAAGCCAGGGTTGCCAGGTCTGTGGATTTTCCATTCACCAAAGATTATTTGCAATTGCCTCCTTTCCAATAATCCCAAAGAACTTTGTGCTTTGTTACTTCCAAAAAGTCTCAGCTCTCAAATGCTGTTAATTTTATCATAAAATCCAAACAATAAATGTCACTTTGACACTTTTAAACTGTGTAATTTTTCAAGCAGTAGCGCCAATAAAACATGTCAATAAAATAGCTTGTGAACAATGTCACTTAACATTTGCCTCAGGAAAGTTATTTTCAGTGTGTTCAAAGTTTGTTAGAATAAATAAATAAATAAATAAATAAATAAACAAACACACTAGATGAGAGCTTATTTACTGTTAGTTATGCATGCATGTTAGAATTAATCTGACATGAAGACAGGTTTTTATGAAAATTGCCTAATGTGGAACTGAGTTGAATACAACCACTTCTGTTTTTATTTCAGTGTGATTATCATATCTGAAAATAAGTAAATAACAATTGAATATAATAGTTTGAGCTCTGTTGTTAATTTGATCCTCTAATATTTATAGTGATGTACCATGTATAGTTTACAGCATTAACAGAGAGAGATTTTTTCCTTAAAAACCCAAACTATCCATATCGGCGGATGTCATTCTGATTAATCAGTATCAAATCAAATCTGTGTCAGTAGAGAAATTCAGTATCCGTGCATCCCTATATATATGTCTGTCCATCTGTTTGTCTACCGTTATACAATAACTTTGTCATTTTTAAAACTGAACAGCCATACAAGACCAAATCCATCAAAAGAAGTTTCATGTTTTCATTTCATTTTTGTGGCAAATTAATTATTTAACCAGCAAAGTCAACCATGCTGGTTGTTTTGCTTTCCCATCGCTAGACCATCACTGAACCAGCATTAACCAGCATAGCAAGATCTATATCTAAATGCAAGCTGATCCTTTAAGTAAAAAACATCAAAACAGTCAGTGACTGGCTGCTCAAAACAATGGGGGAACAGAGCAAAGAGGAAAACAAACTGGAGACAGTGTGTCACATTTTGACTGATATACGCCTCATGTGGGTAGCTGAAAAACAAGCGGCCTATTGTTGATGGTGCTGGCTGAGAGGACATGGCACATGCTAATGTGGAGGACACACTGCGCCTGGACTCCGATAATTTGACCTTTGATGATGTCAGACACTGAATCACCACATTCGCTATGCCATTCATGGCCGGCCACAGTGCGTCAACATCCAGATGCACACATTGCCAAAGTCTGACCATCAGTCAGTGCCCTATGATTGCCGCATTTCGAAGATTGATGCATCTTCTGCATATATTTCACTACACAATCGCACACAAGCGTGGCATTGTAAAGATGGCATTTCTTTCTGAATTGTTTACTTGTTTAAGGAATGCTATGATCAAAACAACAGATCATCATAAGATTAGTCCACCCAAAAATTCAAACTTAAGATTTACTCTCCCTCATGTCTTTTCAAAATCTGTATGACTTTCTTGAAATTACTTTCTTGAAATTATAATTCACTTAAAATTACTTTTGGGTTCAAATTAAGAAAGAGCATACTGCTTGCACTTTTCCATATAATTACAATGAATGGGAACTGAAGTATTCAAATTTCAAAAGCACCATTAAAGTATGATAAAAGCCAAATTTATGATTGATATTCTTCCCTTTCACATCATTAGAGTCATTAAATAGATTCATGAAACAATTATTCAGACTGTTTTTGAATAGATTTGACTCAAAATAATGCGAATCGGCTAATTGTGTCATGAATTCTAGAGCTAGGACTTATGTCAAGGATTTAAGACAATGTAAATCATTTGATCTTTTCATCATGCAAAGCAAATATATAGATTCAGAAGACTAAAGCGCACCTGTGATGTAGACCAGTTTTACACTACTCCAATGCATTTTTGAAGAGTAAATGATAACAGAATTTAGTTTTTTGGGAGGCACAGATGCATGACAAAGCGAAGGAGACTGAGAGACAAATCACAGACAGACACAAGACAATGCCAAGTGTGCTTGTAATTTTAGGCAATAGGTCGGTGTGTCCTGGATGGCTGAATTAGGTTAACATCCAGACATCATGTGATTCATACATACTCCACACTTTTTATATAACGGCACAACATGTACACAGTCTAGACCTCACAAAAGAACTATGTGTTTATGTCTGTGTATTTTGAATAAGAAGGCAGTTATCCAATTGTGACAAATTGGGCTCGCCAGTAACACAATCCAAAGCCAAACGCTTGAGGC
Organism: Cyprinus carpio; assembly: GCF_018340385.1. Taxonomy (NCBI): domain Eukaryota; kingdom Metazoa; phylum Chordata; class Actinopteri; order Cypriniformes; family Cyprinidae; genus Cyprinus; species Cyprinus carpio. The sequence goes on from NC_056580.1 coordinate 8,041,584, forward strand.
CACATGCATCGATGAGTTTGTCACCGAGCAAAGGCCAGTACATCTCAATGAACGGTATCAGCAGATTTTCAACATGTATGGTGTTATCCTAAACAAGCTGACTTTAAAAGATTAGTTCACTTCCAGAATTAATTCACTTCCTTTAAAGCTGCTCTGAAACTGCAATTTGGACCTTCAACCCGTTAGCCACCATTAAAATCCATTATATGGAGAAAAAATCCTGGAATGTTTTCCTCAAAAACCTTAATTTCTTTGTGACTGAAGAAAGAAAGACATAAACATCTTGGATGACTTGGGGATGAGTAAATGATCAGGAATTTTTTATTCTGGAAGTGAACCAATCCTTTAACTGACAGTGTTTCGTTTATGTGTTGGATGATGCCGGTTAGTGGAAACTGAAGGCTGTACCTTTGAAACACTGCACATCAGCGGTGAGGGCAGAGCCTAGATCTTCAGAGCTCACCTGCAACATCCCAGCCACTGCAAAAAAAAAAAAAAAAAATCACATTCAGACACATTTATATGAGTACAAACAGTTACAAATCTAAATTCTGATTGGATGAGCCACATTTGAAGTCAAAACAAAAAAAACAAAATAAAATGAAACAAAACTAAATAAAATAAAAGCTCAGAAGCACCCAAATGCCTGTTTTTTCCATTGGGAATAATTAAATCATATACATACATACAGCTATGCACTGAATCCAACAGAAATTCACTGGTGACTCCAAACATGATGCTGTATAATAATTCTTATAAATAATTACAATCACAAATACCATTTAACAAAAAGGGTTTGAACCTGGCTCATCCAATCAGATTTCAGTGTCAACATAACATGTTTTAACACATGCAGAGTCCTGCTTTCAACTTTGAGTCCAGGCCTCCCATTTACTTTCTATTAAGCACTTATATTACTGTTTGCATTTGGCATCTAGTGCACTGTCATTAATCTGAGTGTGTTTTCGGGTGGAGTGTATAATGGGGCATGTTTATATATGATCTCGTGTATCCACAACGACGGGAACCTCATATGGATGCGAATGTATCAGTTTGTGTATTTGCGTGTGCTGACGTCACTTGTTTACCCAGGCTCAGTATTATGTGTCATTATGTAACACGGAGAGCAGAGAGTGGACTTTCTGTTCCGCCCTGCTGTTCTTCAGAGCTTAAGAAAACAGGTGACCCTGTGCATGTGTGTGGCTAAAAAGACCGATTAGCACAAAATTGTATGACAGAGTGTGTATGTGTGTATTAGAGTGCCAGAGAGAGTTTTCCATTGCGTAGTGAGTAATTCTGCTATTAGGCCACGGTAGAACTGATGTAAACAACCCAGGATGGTGTGTGACACAGTTCTTGCTGCGTAATCACCCGCCCCCTTCCCCAGGCTATCCTTCAGACGTTCTGGTGGAGGAGATCGGCCCCTGCTGGCCTCATGCTGCAGCTGCACGACTGACCTCTATCTAGCAGCTGTAAGTCAGACACAAACGCAGTGTCAGCGTCTGTCAGGGCGGTGAAGCGCACATCTCCCAAGTGCAGCAGCGCAGACAGGACCACAAACAAATTCTCCACCTCCTGAAAGAGAGACAAACAAAGTGCTGAGAGTCAGACTGCAATGGAAACTTCTACAAAGGCAAAAAAAAACAAAAAAAAAAACAAAAAAAAAAACAGGCCTCTTGAAAACAAGGTCATTTACACATCACAGTCTAGTTACATTTGTAGGCTGGGTCTAAAATTACAGAATCAAATTTAATTTGTTTGAAATGCATTTTGCAACTTCTTTTAACTACTTTTGACAACACTGAGAACACGTGCTGCTGCTCTCCTGATCCATCTCTAAATACAGAACTGAACAGAATATTTGTTGGGTTGTAGAAAAAGGATGCATGTCTAATCTGGTGGCTGAAATTAGAATAAGAAATTGGAGTTAAAGCCTGGTGAAGGTTCCAGAACATCTTACATCGCATACAGTAGCTTTGAGTGACCAACGTGAAAATATGAACATTATGGACATTGTGTGAAGTCAAAAAGGTTGAGAACCACTGTTCTACTGTGTGTGTAGAAGAAAGAGACGAGGAAGTCATATGTCACAGACAGCGAGAGTGAATGTAAAGTAAAAGGCGAAGTCTGAGAGACTGTGTGTTATGTTAATGTGTGTGAGGGTCATTAAGGGTCGTGCTGCACTGATGGGATGAGAGAGCGATCCTCCTTTAATGAAGCAGATTTATGGCAGGATTAGAACACAGTGTCTGGCTGAAGGTCAGGAGTGTGTGAATATGTGTGTGTTTGAACAAAACACACAAAGCATGACTCAGAACACAGTGTTAACTCTATTAGCCTCTCCACTGTAACAAAATGTCCATGTATTACCATAAGGGTGTGCATGTGTTTGTGCAAACATATATATGGTACATAGTGTGCAGTAATTCACATGCTAGTGTTCCATTGTGAACATACTCTTCAAGTCGTTACCTAACTATAATAAAAGCACACATGTTGACAGGTTAGTGTGGCCTCAGGCTGAATGCCAGTCTGAGCAGTGTGTTTGTATAGTCTTCAGACATACTATAATGAGTTATAATGTGTAAACCTTCATAAATCAGAACAACATGTCTGAAGCGGCTGCCAAAGCCAGAGGCCAAACCAACTCTCTGCCTCTGTACATCTGAGTCACTTAAAACCAGTTAAAGTTAAACTAAGTTTGGTTTAATTGGTTTAGTTTTAATATGTAAAGAAGCTTCAAAGTAAAATGTAAAATTTTGAAAGGTAGTGTATATTGTAACAGAATATTTCTTTTTTTATTAAATGCTGTTCTTTTTAACTTTTTATTCATCAAAGAATCCTGAAAAAGTACGAAAACTGCAAAAGAAAAAAAACGAAAAAAAAACTAAACTGTTTCCAATATTGATAAGAAATCAGTATATTAGAATGATTTCTGAAGGATCATGTGACACTGAAGACTGGAGTAATGATGCTGAAAATTCAGCTTTGCATCACAGAAATGAATTATATTTTAAAATATATTAAAATATAAAACCATCATTTTAAATTGCAAGGTTTCACAACATTACTGTTTTATATATATATATGATTTTATATATATTTTGAACTTCATTGTATTTATGTCTCACACACACTTAATAAAAACTAAGCATGCGTGTGCAGTTATTTTTCATCTTTGCATGTTGCGTGAGGATGCATTTTACAATTAACATGAATCCAACAGCACGCAGAACCCGATTAAACGCAGAGAGCTTCTCTCTGCTCTGAGGACACGCTGTACCTACTGCAGGAGTTTCACCGGGAGCTGCTGTGCTCATACACCTGAAAACAAGACCCTGGAGCAAACATGCTGTGGTCATACACCACACAACAACACACACACACACACACACACACACACACACACCACACACACACACACACACACACACAAAAACACAACAAAAAAAACAACATGATTAGTGTGATTTAAGATCTGAGATGACTTAGACTTTACATTGGCAGTGCCATCTGGACACGAGTATTTGGTGTGGGTCTTTAAGAGAGGCAAGAAAAGTTTGAGATGTCACTGACATAATCACAAATTCAAGTCAAAGAAAGGTGAATGTTCAATTATTAATGGCAACCTTCCATTTACCCCATGCAAGATTTGCTAAGGAAACTCAGGGTCACAGAGAGTTCAGGGTAAAACAAGTTTAAAAATGGCATCTGACCAGTAGTACTTTTTTTTTACATTTTGAAAAATCCTGACATTCAATGCTGAAACAGAATCAATCTGACAATGAAAATTCAATGCATTGACTGCTGAATTTAATAATCAACATGTCTCATAGTGTTCATGTCTCAGTGTACCCTTTGCTACAGTGTTAATATTATAGAGATCTATATCTGATAGATCAAAGACAGTTTGAAACTGTGTATTACACCAATGACAACTATCTACTTTTAAAGTTGGTTTTCTATGAAATCTCTGGGTAAGTCAATTATTTTATTATTATTATTATTATTATTATTATTATTATTATTATTATTATTATTATTATTACATTTCTATTTGCTAATGTAAAGTTTTATTTAAAATATATAAATATTTTAGCTTATTGAAATTAGTTTATTTAGAAACATGTATCGGCAGTGTTTCTGAATAATAAAATAAAATAAAATAAAATAAAATAAAATAAAATAAAATAAAATAAAATAAAATAAAACTGACTGGCAATATTTGTGAACAAAACATAACAAATACTCACTGGCAATAAAATAAAATAATCCTTATTTGTAATATGTTAGAATTAATAATAATGTAGCATATGTTTTTATAAGGGAGGTCTTGTAAAATAAGTGTTTCTCAAATAAATAAATACAAATAAAAATAAATAAATAGCATGCCTGTCCTCTTTGCCAGTGTTACCTGTGAGCTAGGACATTGTTTAGATAGAGATTACTCTTCTCCTCTGCTGAAAGCCCCTCAGCCATCAGGTAGAAGATGTTAAAGTTCTGCTGATGCAGTGGAGTGCAGATACTTCTGACTTTTGCCAGCATGTAAGTGTACAGACGGCCTAAAAAGAAGAGTTGATGGGTCATTAGCAGAGCAATGGCTCCCTCTATAGGTGAAGGATGATAGAGCAGAAGTCTTCTCTGCTGAGAGCTGACACCAAAAAAACAAAAAACACATTCTGTATTTCTCGTGCATTCAACAATAGTAAAGCAGTGCTATAAATAATCCAGGTGAAATCAGAAGCAGTGTAACCACCTCTGAGTAGAGTCTTTCTCTTCTCACAGTACTGCAGAGAGATCAGCTTGATGAAGCGGCTTGCTGAGGAGTTTATTGGAGTCTTAGCATGACCGAAAGCTTCCAAGATCACATTCACCTGCAAACATGACAGAAGAATGAAGAAGTGATTACAAAACAGAGACAGGGATTCCCACGTGAACTCCCTAGTGAGTGTGGACCCTAGTGAGCAGTCTACCTAGACAGCATTTTAAATAATTGATTCATTTATTTAATTGAAACCTCTCTCCAAAAATGCTGGAATTCTGAATATTGCCATAATACATGAAATAGGTTTTTAGATGACAGATAGACAGACAGACAGATTTTATTTTAAATTGTAATAACATTTATAATAATATAACAACAAATGGTTTTTTTTTTTTTTTTTTTGTAATGTGTGTATATACATACATACATACACACATATATATATATATATATTATAATATATATATATATATATATATATATATATATATATATATATATATATATTTCATTTTGTTCACACTCATCTATGCAGAATTGTTGTAATTCAGCCACATTGGAGGTTTTCTGAGCAGGAACCGCCTTTTTAAGGTCATGCCACAGCATCTCAATTCAGGTCAGGACTTTGACTAGGCTACTTTTACTCCAAAGTCTTCATTTTGTTTTTCTTCAGCCATTCAGAGGTGGGACTTGCTGGTGTGTTTTGGATCACTGTCCTGCTGCAGAACCCAAGTTCGCTTCAGCTTGAGGTCACGAACAGATGGCCGGGACATTCTCCTTCAGGATTTTTTTGGTAAAACAGCAGAATTCATGGTTCCAGTGAATCAGAGCAAGTCTTCCAGCGTCCTGAAGCAGCAAAACAGGCCCCAGACCATCACACTACCACCACCATATTTTACTGTTGGTATGATGTTCTTTGTCTGAAATTGCGGTGTTACTTTTACGCCAGACGTAATTCAAAAAACACCAACCAAAAACTCGTAACTTCACACACTACATTTCACAAAATACTTTCCCAAAAGTCTTGGGGATCATCAAGATGTTTTCTGGCAAAACTGACACGAGCCTATGTTCTTTTTGTTAAGCAGCGGTTTTCGTCTTGGAACTCTGCCATGCAGACCATTTTTGCCCAGTCTCTTTCTTATGGTAGAGTCATGAACACTGACCTTAACTGAGGCAAGTGAGGCCTGCAGTTCTTTGGATGTTGTTGTGGGGTCTTTTGTGACCTCTTGGATGAGTCGTCGCTGTGCTCTTGGGGTAATTTCGGTCGGCCGGCCCCTCCAGGGACGGTTCTCCACTGTTCCATGTTTTTGCCATGTGTGAATAATGGCTCTCACTGTGGTTCACTGGAGTCCCAAAGCTTTAGAAATGGCTTTATAACCTTTTCCAGACTGATAGATCTATATTACTTTCTTTCTCATTTGTTTCTGCATTTCTTTGGATCTTGGCATGGATGTCTAGCTTTTGAGGATCTTTTGGTCTACTTCACTTTGTCACACAGGTCCTATTTAAGAGATTTCTTGATTGTGAACAGGTGTGGCAGTACTCAGGCCTGAGTGTGGCCAGAGAAATTGAACTCAGGTGTGATAAACCACAGTTTCAACAGGGGGGCAAACACTTCTTCACACAGGGCCATGTAGTTTTGGATTTTGTTTTCCCTTAATAATAAAAACATTCATTTAAAAACTGCATGTTGTGTTTACTTGTGTTATCTTTGACTATTATTGAAATTTGTTTGATGATCTGAAACATTAAAGTGTGACAAACACGCAAAAAAAAAAAAGAAATCAGAAGGGGGCCAACACTTTTTCACACCACTGTATATATATCTATATATATATATATAACATATATATATATTATATATATATATATATATATATATATATATATGAATGAAGTAATTATTCCGAGCTTTTGACTAGCAGCACCTATAAAGACATATGTATATGTATCTTGAAAGGCAGCTGCTCATTTAAACAGTAGACAGCTCACTAGGCCATGAGGATAACTACTCAGGGCATTTAGCATTTTTTCTCCACCAGGTGGCGATAAGCCACCACTGATAAAATGTACTCATTAAGCTATAACATCGAGAGGCTGTGCCCACAAACACACAAACACACACAAATAACAACACACACACACACACACACACACACACACACACACACACACACACACACACAGAGAGAGAGACAGAGAGACATATTCATGTGTAATAATATCACCAGTGGCCCCTAGCCATTAAATGGCTCAAGTGGTTTCTGTATGTGGATGTGTCTTTATCTAAAAATGGCTCTTTCCTTAAGATTCACCCATAAGCACAATTTGCCCACCTCAGGCTTTTGGACGCTTATTCAAAGCATTTAATTCTCTCATAAATGAGAGAATACCAGCTGTTTGAGGCTATCATGACATAACCGGAGTAACTGAAAGCACATAAACACCTCCAGGGTTCAGATAACAGAACACATGAGAAAAACCACAGCAAAAACACTGAACGTTCAACACAACCAATGCATAAAATACAATCACTACATTAGTCAGCATATGAACTACTCAACAACTACACATTTAAACTAATGTTACTAGAAGCACAAACCTCACTTAATTATACATTTATTATTAATTATGAATCCAATTAAGATTATATATTACCACATACAGTAATTATCTTACAATACTGGGCAGCTCAATTAAATTTCTTGTTTTAAAGATGTTGCATTATTTGTGAAGATTTTATTTTTATTTATATATTAATTTATTTATGTTGGGGCCTAAATGATTATGATTACAAGAGGCAGAAGTACTTTATGTAAAATGAGGTTAGAGATGTTTCTTACTGTCAGGCAGCAGATGTTTATGCTGTGTGTGATGAACAGACAGACAGACACACTTACATGCTTCATCCGCGGCTCTAAAGCAAAGCCTTTGGGACTTGAGCGGGCAGCCAGGTGTTTCAGGATGTGCTTACAGGCCACAGACTTCCCAGAACCACTCTCTCCACTAGACAGAGAGAACAAAGTGAGAGAAAATAAAAGTGTGGATCTCAGTATAAAAAAAAAAAAAAACACCATATATATTTCCAAGATGTAAAAATATTTAATCTCTAAAAATTACTGTGACACTACAATTCAAAATTGAGTTTGTATTTTCTTTTTTTTTTATGTTATTCAAAGAAGTACTACTGTGAAATATATATATAAAAAATAATAATAAAAAAAAAAAGGAAAATTTCAAAATTTAATTTATTCCTGTGATGGCAAAGCTGAATTTTCTTTCACATGATCCTTTCTCAGAAATTATTGTAATATTTGCAGATTAATATCAATGTTGACAACAGATATGCTGGTTATTTATTTATTTATTTATTTTTGTTGAAACTGTGATGCAGTTGCTTCTGGAATTATATGATGAATATAAAATCAAAGGTACAAGCATTTTATATCTTTTTATAACAATTTTAATATAGTTTAATGCATTTAATGCATCCCTTTTTTTGCATTTCAGTAATAAGCATTGGTTGGTAAAATGTGATGAATTGTCATTAAAAAGAATGTTTATTAGGTATTAGAAGTATGTAGTTATTTATTTATTTTTTATTTTATTTTCTGGCAAAATGGAACATGGAGGGTGTTTGTGACAGATTCACCACTGCAAATCTGCCTAAAAGTTCATCTGTCAATGTAAAGATATATAAAACAAATCAAGAGAGCAGTTGATATTTTCAAAGACCCCTGCATGACCGTCCCTTGTAAATGTGTGTTTCTATCAGCCTGTTTAACGTTTACCAATGGGAGATCTTACAGTATGTGAGGGAGCTGTTTCACTGCAATCCACACATCACTCCATCGTATGAGATTCCAGTCAGCCTACAGCAATATACCATCAAAACCCTCACGACTCAAGACCTAAAGATCCCTCTCCTCTACCTGGCCTGTGGGCATCTGTCTCTACTCCAGAGTCATCCAGGAGGACATATCTGTCTATATCTTCACTTATCCCAATGCACTACTTGGGGATTTGTTCAAATCACTTGTTCTTCTCTTTTATTCATAAGACACTTTTCTCCACAATACCTATCCCATATCAAACTGCCTCTGTTTTTATGTTTTTTTTGTTTTTCTGTTTTGTTTATCTCTCTTCAAGTACACTTTTCACAAATTTCTATTACAGGTTCTATTACATCAATTCTAGCAAACAAGACTGCCAACATTGATGATTCCAACAAGTTTAATTGCAACTCAGACAAATATCAACGTGAAAATAGTACCATTGTTATTCCAACAGAGTTTAAAATTGGAAAGTTGTTAAAATGTTACGCTAAAGGACGGTTTGGTTGTTTTTTTTTCAAATATCAGGGTCATAAGCGTGAAATAGTACATTGTTACTCGAAATCTGTGCGCTAAGCCACGGGCAGGCAGTTCAGCACTGGAACAGAAGTTACATGCACACACAGATTAGCAGGAAGCGAACAAGCCGCTATCACAGTAAGAGCCCCTTTCCTGCCACACAGTACTTTTATTGCGCGAGGAAATTAAATATACAATTTTTTTGCTTGTCGTTTTTTTGTAAAGTAGAATTGGCATACAAGTTTGAAAAGCTGAAATAAGATTTATATGCTGGTAAACATAATCATATGCATTTGGCATCAAATCAGCATATCAAATAGATTTCAGAAGGATCATGTGACACTAAAGACTGGAGTAATGATGCTGAAAATGCAGCTTTGCATCATATAAATAAATTACATTTTAAAATATACTGAAATAGCACACAGTTCATTTTACATTATACTCATTTTTAACAACATTACTGTTTTTACTGTAATTTGGGTAAATAACCAACCAACCTATCCCAAAGTTAAATAAATAAATAACCAATCCCAAAGTTTTAAAAGCTGGTGTACATTTGCAATATTTACGTTTTAGTAAATTAAATATCTAGTATTTTACATAGAGTTTATCAGTGTTCAGCAAGGATCATGTGACAACTAAAAGACTGGCAGGTTCTATTCTATTTGCTATAAATAATATTCTATCATGGAAATCTATTTCTATTACTCATTTTATTCTATTAACTATTTGGGTAAATAACTAAGTTAAATATCCAATCCAATTTATTAATTTATTTAATTTAATTTAATTTAATTTGTTCTCTTTCTATTAATTTAATTTAATTTAATTTAATTTAATGTTTTAGTCACAAAAAGACATGCAGAATCACCTTTCGTAGCATGTATTGCATCAGATGCACATTTATGATTCCTTAAATGCTGTCTAGCTAATCAGCATGTTTTAGAAAAAGGCTAGCAAGCTACAACATCACAAAGCTGTGAATGATTTGCAATATAATTTCTTAAATATGATTTCTACCAGTACATTTACAGGGTGTTAATCCACACCATGGCTCAACAACTAACAAGGGCTTTGGCAGGCATATATCTTACATAATATATGTCTCATTACTGCCATACATCCCACTTCATCTTCTTGACGACGTACAGTGACTTTATTAATTACTCCACTGTTCGATGTTACGACCTCTTAAAATGAGCCATAAAGCACAGTCAAACAGCTCACGGTGATAACTACCATCTCGACACGCAGTGTGAAGAGCCTGAATCCTAGCAGAGAGCCGCCAGAGAGAGAGTGAATGGAAGAAAGCAGTCTTGAGCAGATTATTTTTAAAGGTCATTTGGCCCCCCACTAATGATTTTCTGGAGGGTCTGATGTTTTTTCTTCCCTTTCTCCCATTTCTTTTTGGAAACCCATTCTTAATCGTAACTGAACTCAAGGGCGCAATGCATTGCTGAGCCAGTAGTGAGTAGGTGTTTGTGTGTGTGTGTGTGTGTGTTTGTGATCCTCTTGAACCAGCATTCCGCCACTTTTCTCTCCATGGTTCTGCAGTCGCTAGAGCATGGTGGCAGCGATCTGCCCTTACCTGCGGGACGAGTGTGTGTGTTGGTGTGATGGATAGCCCACGCAGAGAGGGCATTAAAGTAGCTGTCAGATCCTGTCTGGCTAAGCGAAACCAGGTTCTGGCCAGTGGAGGAGCATCAGAATGTGAAACAGGATTTAAATGCAATCAGAGATGACCGGAGTGCAAGGCAGGACACAGTTCGGGATACACAGCTGCCCCTGCATCCATTAATCTCGCTGAGAGCTTTTAACAGGTTTGGATTTATGCTGGCCCCGGCACATTTGTCTCCATGACAGCGTTTAGCGAGAACCGCTCGGGTGATGCAGGAGTCGGTGTTACCCAAATATGGGAGCAGGCATCTCTAACACAACCTCATTTCAACCTCTCCACCAACACAGGATCACTTACTGAGCTGTGAACCGCTATTACCAAACTACAAGCTGGTGCATCAATGACAGAAGGTAGAAAATGTCCAGTGGAAAGTATTTGGAGCATCTGGACAAACATCTGGACATGTGTTTTGGTTAATATACCTTTCAATCAATGAATTTCCATTATTATTTATTTATTTATTTATTTATTTATTTTTCAGTCATTTGTGATTACAGAGTAAGGACATTTCTAAAAATTAGAACAAATAAAATAATAAAATAATAATACATACCATAATAAATAATAAGAAATAATTTTAGTTTATGTTATTTTTTTATATTTAATAATACATTATTGAAATATTTTACTATATATGTAATATTTTAATATATATATATATATATATATATATATATATATATATATATATATATATATATATATATTATATATATATATATATATATATTTATTATTTAATAGACCAAAGTTAACATGAAACATAAAAATGAACCAGCATTAGCGAAGATTATTTAATACTGTAACAAAAGTATGGTTCGTTGTTAGTCAATGAATAAACATTGGGAACTTACAGCAAAACGTTGTCAATAAAATATTTATTTTATTTTTATACTTTTAAATAAAAGTTTATTAAACATGTAAACTTTAACTAAAACGTTTAAAATGTCATAAAATTTTAATAAAATTAAATAAAAGCTTGTTAAACATGTAACCCTTAAAAAGTCATAACACTTTTAACATTGCATTAATTACTTTCTAATTACTATCAATAACTTCTCTATGCCTGAAATTCTAAAATACCCAGATATTCCCCTGATGAATATTTATACAGTATCTGAGGAAGCTTTTATGAAATGTATAACTTTCTGTTTTCAATTATCGCCATTTTCAGATCGCTCCTATGCCCCAAAGTTAAACACTGTATTTGAGATGTTTGGACCATTCATCCAGGCAGCTTCATCAGTTGTACAGAATTGGAGATACCCATGGTTTTTGATTTCATAACTCAGCGCATCAAGTATCGCACAGGTCACCACTGTTGTGAACTGGGCCAAAACTGTCAGCTAAAGCAGTGACAAAGCTGCACAAGATGTGTATAATCTATTTTAGAGCCACAGGACAGTTTAAGGCCAACAGTTTTAGGACATGCTTTTTTAGTCATTGTGATTTAGAACATAATAGTGCATCCACCTCGAGAGGAATCACAACCATCCTGATGAAGCCAACCTGATGTAAGATGCAAGACACTTTTGCTGTTTCAGTTAACTGAAGGTTAATACAATATTATTATTATTAATATTCAGTTAATATTAATAGTCAATTAACTGCTGACTGTGCAAATAAAACATGAAAATGTGTTAAGAATGTACGACAAGTATGGGGATGTTATGCATGTCAGTGGCACCTGATGATGAAGCACTGTGGGCGTCGCTCCTGCAGCATCATGTGATAAGCACGCTCAGCTGAAGAGAAGATATGAGGCGGAAGAGAGGAACACAGACGACCACTGGAGCTCAGATACAGCTGACTGACCTGAGAGACAGAAAGAGAAACATTTACATAACACTGTTAATTTCCCATGACCTGTTCACTTCATTAGTGTTTTTTTTTTTTCAAGCGCTCTGGTCAGGATTAGTTCTAAAGCTCCGCGCATTAAGCTCCTGAAGTTAATTAAGCCTGAAGCAATTAACGTAAAGCCTATTTAAACACTCTTTAGACATTTAAAACTTTTTTTTGTAGACAATTTCAGGTCTTACATCTTAGCTGTATTGTCTGTTTTTGCCTTCTGGAAATGTTGTACTTGAGCAATTTAAATTCAAAATGTGACCATCAGCAACGATGTCATTGTGACATGATTATCACTGATTAGTTTATCCTTACATTTGTTTGCATACTGAATTGTGATTGCATTTGCGTGCACTTATTAAACATTTATATCCACTTTCTGCACAGAGATTAGATTCTTGGGTCCATGTGACTGAAAACAAAACGCTGAGCAAAGTGGCTTTCATGCAAATTTAATTAAAACAACACTAAAAATAAAAACCTGAAATCAACTTGTTCTTTCTTGCCATATAAACACCGGTATTTTTTCGTAAGAAATGCAATTTTAAATACAGGTATTACACTTGCTGTGTAATTTTAGCCCAATTTGGGGGAAAAAAGGCTAAAGCTGAGATCAACCTTTACCACTGAGACACAACACACATACTGTATGGCAGAGCCATAGAGGTCACAGCAAGGACAGAGGAAGATTGGGCAAGACACAAGCTGTGTATTAATCACAAAAATTGCAGCCTTAACAAGCATTATATATGCAATGTGTGCCAGTGAACCTTTGTTACAGTCTATGTTTGTTTAACATTTTGACAACTACTGTGGAACTCATTCATCTGATTTTACAAGGCAGCATAGAGGCTAATTTCACTGCCGGTTATATCCCACAATCCTTTGCATGAATAAAAACAAAGCAAAAAAAAAAAAAACCCTCACAAAAAAAAAATAAAAATAAATAAATAAATAAATAAAATAAAACACAAAAAATAAAATAAAATAAAAATACAAATATTTAAGACACAAACTGATAAACACAACACATAAAACCAAAACCAAAAAAGCATTTAAAAGTATCAAACAAAACACACACACAAAACACATTTACACACACACAGAGAAAACCAAGGCAAACAAAAAGCAAAAACACAGATAAAAAACAAACAAACAAACAAAAAAACATTTAAATAAAAACAAAAAAATCAAACAAAATAAACCAAAAGAAGCAAAAACACAGATTAAAAAATAATAAATAAATAAATTAAAACAACAAATTCAAACAAAGCACAAACCAAAAAATAAAATAAATAAAATAAAACAAAACAAAAAATTCAAAGAAACAAAACATTAAAATAAAGACCACAACACACATACACAAACAAAACAAACACAAAACAAAAAACCATAACAAAATCAGAAACCAAAGAAAAGAAGGGAAAAAAGAAAGAAAGAAATCATATACACACAAACAGATCTTTACTGTGGTTAGATTGTTTTTCATCTTTCACTTTTATTGTGGATTTTAGCCTCCAGTCGCTATGACTGACAGGAAATTAGCTCAGCAGAGGCACTTGGACAATTTGGAGGGACAAGATGGAAGCTGTGTACTGAAGGACAGAGATTGATATACAGACCTGGATTAAAGTTTATGATAAAGGGGGTCAGGTGATGTAACATGAGCATGATGGTGGTCTGAGGCCATCACAGATGGCAGTGCATATGTCCTTCTCTCTCAATGCGTCATTCTGACTCTGAGCCCCAATCTGGGGGACACACTGGAGAAATCATGCCTGAAATGAGTCTCTGATGCAGGGGCCGACAGGGGACAGATGTCCCAATGGACCCACTGCATATCATTTATAAAGTGTGTGTGCATTTCATCCACTCCTCAACTCCCCTTCACGTGCCAGTAAAGCGTTACAGCAAACAGATGGTCATCTTGACATCTTTTATTTTTCTTAGCGGCGGGTGGCACATGCTGCTTGTCCCTGATGAGTGTGCTCTCATAAACTCTGCCGTCCCGTGGACAGCCAGCTGTATCAGAGGCGACGGCAGGCGGGCTGGACGGAGGCTAAACTTGAGAACCTCTAACAACCCCGAAGGAAGATACAGAAATAAATAGAAGAAGGAGGAGTATGGATCTTAACGGTAGATGAAGAGAGCAAAGGAAGTGAGCGCTGTTTGTTGAATATGCTATCACTGTCAGGAAGGCCATGCATAATTCATCAAGAGATCAAGTCCTGTTAGAATTGAAAGTGCTGCGCTATGCTTACAGAGTGCGAACCAGAGAACAGCTTAAAATGTTCTCTAATTAGAGAGAGATGAATACTCACACTGCTGAAGAATTAAACATTTATTTGATATAAAAACAACACTGAATGCATGTCTCTGTACTTACGAGATTAGAGTAGATGGGCAGGTCCTTATAAGGGTTAATAAGGAGAAGAATGTGTCCAATGTAGGTCTGAAAAGACAAAAGGGAAAAAAGTACACATGGTTAACTTTTACCAGTTTTAGCCTCAACATGCCCACAGTCTAATGACAAAAACGGTCTGAAATCAATAAGGTGATTCTGTTTGGTTGGGGCTACTCAGCTTCTGGGATTGAAGGACACACCTTTCTACTTCAAACTACTGTTGAGTTTATCAGGTTGATAAAGTGACAGCTTTTCAGGATGAATTAATCACTGTTTTTAAGACTTGTAAGACTATTTTTCACATATTTTTGATACAATTACAAATGACACTTTTCAGAATTCTGTGATAAATAGTAAGTTATAAGGAACAGCATGTGTTTGAAATACAAACTTTTCCAAGATTACAAAAGTCATGTCACTTTTGATCAATTTTATGAGTCCTTCCTGAATAAAAGTAGAATTTGAACTTGCCTATAAAAGCCAATACACATCTCTGCTATGTGTGGCAAAGTAATTTTTCCATATCAATTATTGTGGCATCAGCTATTTCAGATAAACTCCCACCTTAAACACCACATAATATTTCCTCCTGCAGCAGCAGCTACGGTACAATGGCTCTCATGAGTCCTGAGGGTATCAGTACAGGCCAACTGCTAATTTATCTCTCGAGAGGGTCAGCTGCACCAGCCTTATTTCTTGCTCCTGGTCAGATTACTCTATTACAAGCCCTGTTATCACCGAGACGACAGCAATGCCTGCTGGGAATAGAGGACTAGGTTGCTGTTGTGTTATACTAGTGTGTTCTCAATCACAGCCTGAAGGTCAGTAACCTTTTAGTGTCAGTTTCACAAATCTTTCACAGCACATTGGATGAATACAGACACACAGGCATACTTGGACTCTTTCTCAGAGAACATGTTTTAACCATTTACTTTGATGAGACTAAAGTAAAAAAACTAAAAACTAAAAAAAAAAAAAAAAAAACCTAACATCATCAGACTGGACTTCTCATCTGCTGAAGGAAACATGGATCAATCCCCTCTTACAAAGTGCATGTCTGGCATCTCTCACTCTTTCCATCTCTCGTGAAACGATCAGTAACCATCACCATCTCTTATCCATCTCTGCCGTAATGACAGATATCATTAGACCCCATTACAGTGTAACACAAAAGCCCCCATCTCTGCTCTCTCCCTCCATATTGGCCTCAGTAGGGAGACTTCATTATGGCCCATTGTAAAGTGTGGGAATAGCAGTGGCCATTAAGCATAGATTTGGCACTGGTCATGAACGAGCACAGTGTGTAGTCGACATCCAGGCATTACTGTCCGTGAGCAGCCATAGACCGCAGGCCTGCTCAGATGATCCACGGTGAGGAGGGAGATGAATATAGAAATGCATTTATTCTTATAATCAAACTCTTAATTGATTCACAAGAACAGACAACTCTCCTTATGGACAGAATAACAGAATAAACATGCAAAAATGGATGCTTTTCCGAATTGCCCACGCTAAGAATTAGTCTTTTGAAATAAAATCATTCAGTGTACCATACCATACTAAAGCACATGTAAAGTACTCGATTATAAGTTTAGTGTTATTCAATACTGCCTTTAAAGTTAATGCATTTTAAATATTCTAAATCTGCAATTTCATTGCAAATCTGCAAATATTTAAATACATGACACACAAGTTTCAATAGAAATTACATTAAAAGCACATTTTAGTTAACTATAATTGCTTGTCAGTACATTCAGCAGTACACTTTAACCATATTTCAATGACTACAGAATTATGAAATCACATGAAGTCCTACTAAAGTGGGTCCAAAAGGACTTAAAATAAATTAATATTACATTCAATTTGAACTTAAGTAAATTCTTTGTGTTCAAAAACATTTGACTTAAGTCAATTCTTTTACTTAATTCTATATAAAAGGATATATATATTATTATATATATATTTTGTTTTATACATATATGGTAAATAATATTAGTATTACATATATTTTATTTATTATTATTTTGTTTTTTTTACAGTGTGACAGTTTAACAAAAACAAAAAAAAAAAAAAAAAAAAAAAAAAAACTAACAATTTAATGATACACCCATATTTGAAGTGGAAACCTAGTAATATAAAACTGAAATATGACCTACTGAAGACTTCTGTGAAAGTTTGAATGATGATGCAAATAAATAGTTGAGAGTTATAAGTCAATTCAAATTGTTCAAACAATTCAAACAGATTGTTAGTCAGGCAAGCCATTGTAAGTCACTTATATGAAAACGTTAGCCTATCATTAACTGATATTAAAAGTCAGAATCAAAAACAAAAATATAAATACCAATACTCAGAATAAAAAAAAAAAAGAAAATTATCATATAAAAACTTAACCACCAGTATTTGGAGCGAGAAACCTAATCTAACATTGTACTGTACATAGACTTTGGTGAAAATAATAATAATAATACTGAAATGCTAAAATAATGTAGAATATGGCCCTTTAAATATGAATAGCAGTAATGGCGTTGACAGTATCCATGGTGGCAGAGATAGAATCAAGAATAATTAAGTTAGTACAGCTGTAGGATTATAGTAGCATCAAAACTTATAATAAATGTCAGTAGCCAAGATTTATAGTAGGGACAGCCATTGTGGTAATAGTAGCAGTAACGACAACAGCCGTTAACAGCGAGTCAATGTAAGAATGTCTTTTCATCTCCCCCAGGGCTGGCTCAAGTCTTTGGCCTGAATACAGTGAGACCTAGAGGGCTGCCATCCAAACACCAGTCCCTGGCCACGCTACAATCAGAGGCCTTGGCCACTCTCCAAGACCTCACGACAAGAGATCCAGCAGTGTGTGTGTGTGTGTGTGTGTGTGTGTGTGTGTGTGTGTGTGTGTGTGTGTGTGTGTGTGAAAGGCACACTGGACCGGATGGCTTGGTGAAAGACCACAGAGTGTATGATAGAGGCCAGAATCCGGACATCAGCTCCTTCAGACTGAGTTAAGACAGAGAATGAAAGGCTAGACTGAGGGTTGGGTTCCTAACTGTGTTTATTCTTGATTTGAGGCTTTAGGAAGAGACATGGTTGAAACATAATTCTGAGTAACGAACTGCATGCTTCATTACAGCCCAATGATTGTGTGTGTTTGCGTATTTACGTACATATATCTGGTCGTTAGCAAATCGCTTCTGCATCTCGTAGAGCAGGCTGCTGTCTGTGAGCTCACTGAGGGATGCAAGGTCATCATTAGGAGCGGGAGGCATTAGTTTCACCTGGAACACAAAAACATTCCTTATGATTAAGGGTGCTCTGGTCAGGACTTTTGGAGACGGTCACCGATCGTCGATCACAGGAAGCAGTATCTGCCGATACGATTACCAATACTGATCTTTTTGAAGCCTTCTTTTTATCATGTAGAATTATTTATAATGATGCTCCAATCAGGATTTTTACAGACATTTATTCAGGGCCTGAATTTTATTTTTGAAAATGGGGGGAATTCTCCTCCTAGGTGACCCTTATTTATTTATTTATTTTTTTAAATATAATTATCTCACCTAAATGTTTGATCATGCAGTGCATTTTTGTTTTTAATAATGGGGCAATTGTTGCACAATAGCTTACACACAGCACAAGCCTGATTTCAATGAGATGGTGCCGCTGCAAACCTCTCACGACAAAACATCAGAGACTGCGGATCAAATTTCCCAAAGCAATTATCAGCCAATAGCGATCGCTAGCCGATCAATCTGAGCATCCCTTACTTACTATGAAATCTGAAATATTCAAATTATTCACATAATCATGCTTAGGCCATAAACTATTAGACCTTTAAAAAAAAAAAACACCCCTGGGTTTATAATATGCCAATTTGCTGCTTAAAAAAAAAAAAAAAAAAAAAAAAAAAAACCTATTACTATCAACGGTGCAAACAATTGTGCTGCTTAATATTTTTGTGGAAACCATGATTTTAATTTATTTACTTGTTTGTAGCATTTATTTGAAATTGTGTAACATTCTAAAGATCTTTACTATCACTTTTGATCAATTCAATGCACCCTTGCTAAATAAAAGTATTCCGCAAGTATTCAGTATAAAAAATAAAAACCATACTGACCCCAAACTTTTCAATGGTAGTGTAAATGCATTGTAAATGTTGTCTAAAATAGACACAAAATCTACTTTCTCCTTCCTAAAAAACACACATACACTTAACTATAAGCACACACAGCACTGCAGGAATGAAAGTAAGGGAACTGATTTTCTTCAAAGGTCAGGGGTCATCCTCAGGGTGAGTGGGGTCAGCGTGTGCAGTGGGATAGATTACTGAGGCTCTCTACTTCCAAACGATGACTGATTCTACTTGCTGCTCTCCAGTAGCAGGCCAAGACTTTCTCAAATGCATTAATCCCAAACCTGCTGTGCTGAGACGGAAATTAAGTGTATTAGATGTTATTCGCTTCTCTCTATTACCCGTTGGGAACAAGACAAATCACTCTGAATTTGCAAGATCAGTATAGAATGCAATTGCTTTGTGCTAGTGAATTTATATGATTGGTTCAGTTTATAGATTATTGTGCATATTTAAGCTATATAATAAAACCTAGATTTTCAGGGTAGCATCCAACTTAAAATCCTACCCATGATGCCTTAAATGGTGTACTGTACATGCAATTGTGTCACTGTGCTTTGGAACAGAGCTTGCATGCTTTATAATGCTTTGTTTCAGATTAATGACCAAAATATATACATTATAGACTTTTTTATACATTCTTTAGAGGAATTATCCCAAGTCTCCTCTGACCTGCTCCAGTTTTCCTGCAGCACTGGGATAGGATCCATCCAGCCCGTTATCAAGTGAAGGCTGCTGTGTCAGAGCTCCTCCTGAGTCCCTGAACATGGCCTCCTTCTCCAACAAACTGTCCCTTCTAGAGATTGGAAGAGCCATGGTAGCCCTAAAGGAAGAAAATAAAAAAGAAAGAAATCAGTATCAAGAAAATCCATGGTGCCATGGTGGCACAGAATCTGCATCTGAAGTGGCATTTAGGTGCATTCACACAGACTGTTTAATGCAGCTCAGAGGTGGCATGAATGCATTTACGCTGTTATTACAATTGCCTAAATATTATAAGAAAGCTTTAAAATGTTGAATATGGAAATATAAAATTATTAGAAAATTAAATGGTACTTTAAATATGAAAATAAAAACACCATTCATTCAAACGATTAATTCATAATAGCTGATTCATCCAGGAACAAAGCAAGTAACTGACTTGATAAATGGGTCACTAAATCATTTGCTCAACTGATTCATTCAGTAACAAACACCATTGTGTTTCTTGAAGATGCACAATGTTTTGCTGTGGCTTATTAACATTTTATCTATAGAACTTTTGCTGACTGTGCTGATATTAAAAAAAAAAACAAACAAAAAAAACTTTATACTGAATAATTATAACATGTATACTAATATTGACTATTTATAAAATGTTATAAATGTACATTATATGTATTCATACTGGGGCATTATGTTGAATTTTGTGACATTTTTAGTCACTTTGGTGGCATTTTAACCTCAAGCCCCTGCTCATTTCAAATCCTGATATAAATCTATAATTTTACTATATACCTACTAGCCTAGGAAGGTCATTTTAGCCTGAATGTCAGTCTAAATTTGCTAATCACTTCCTGCTGAGAACTGAACTCTGTAAAATCTAGAGTGTTCAAGTCCATGGATTGGCAACACATTCTCTGAATCATAAACTGTATGTCTGTAACCTGTACATACAATTTCTTTACAGGCAGGCTGCTGTCCTGGTTGGCCTCTGTGCAGTGCTCTTCTGATTGTGGAGGCGGAGCCGAGGGGTCTGTCTGTCTCTGTACCAAGAATTCCTCTGCTCTCATCAGCATCTCTGCAATCTGCTCAGTAGCAGCCATATCTATAAAAACCAAAGTCATAGTGGGTCAGTATAGAAATCATCTTACTGAAAGTCAAAAGTGAGTATCACTTCAAAATGTTATTAGTGACTAAAGACAGCATTTATAATATCATTTTGAGCCATGATTTTCCCTGGTGCCCAATCGATTTACTCCCTTATCCCTCTGTAGCTCAGCCCCTGCTGTTCCTCACATGGATGTGGCCATACAGAGATGGGCATTGAGCCCTGATGCAGATTGATCCATCTGTGCTCTGATTAGGGGACGGGGAGGCAGATAACCAGTCCCCCATGATAGGAACTGTAAGGAACCAGCCTTTTGTCTTTCTTATTGCAGGAAAGTGACACCCAAGAGAGCGATCCTCTAATCACACACATTCTCTCTGAACATCAGATATATACTCTGCTCTCTAAAGAGACTTTAAGTGAGAAGAAAGGATTTAATTTGGCTCTGTGTTTCATCCCAGGTCATCGGGGGGTGTAAAAATGTGTGTGTGTGTGTGTGTGTGTGTGTGTGTGTGTGTGCGTGTTACCCTGCTGATGTTTTGTCGTCGTTTGTATTACTATGCCCACCATCTACATAAGACACTGGACATATTTTTGTTGTTGTTGTATTTTTTTTTTGTTTTTTTACAGTTCAGGTAACTTGGTATATTAGGATTAGTTAATAAAAATAAAAATATATGGTTATGAGTTGTAAAACATACAGGTACCACTATGCCATCCTTCAACACAAAACATTATCACTTTAGTTTGTTAAGATGAATTTCTGGCAAACAGATTTATATTGTAAATTTAACAGGAATAACAGCCCTAGCAATGCCAAGATCATGTAAGTTTGATTCCCTGGTTACTGACAAAAACGTATATGATTTGAATGCAGTGAAGGTCACTTTGAATAAAAGGGTCTGCCAAATATATAAATGTTTCTCTGTAACCCGTTTTTTTTTTTTTTTTTTTTTTTTTGCAGGTAGGTTTCCATAAATGAATGGACCCTTTTCACAAGACTGTGATGAAGTGTTTAATGGTCATCAGCATTGTTAATCCTCGAAAGTTTTTCATATTAGTATTTTTTTTGTGTGTGTGTATGTACATGTATAACACTATTTTTTGTATTATATCACCTTTGCATCAAATTACAAAAAAAAAAAAAAAAACAGTTAACGCTAATGCAAGGGTGTTTCTAATGCAGCGTCGGTAAATTTGACATCGTTCTCTCTTCTGACTACCGTTATGAGTCTCTCTCTATTTTTTTTCCTTTTATTGAAAGTCACAAAAACACTATCATGGAGTTTTCCTTTTACTATTTGAGCAAATGGGAATGCAAAAAATATATTTGTGATACTCTCCCATTCATTGAACTTAAACCAAACACAACTATTACCACTTCCGATAAACACAAACCCGGAAATGTGAAAATGGTCCATTGTGTGAGAGTTTTGAAATGTGAATGTTGTCACAGTACATCAAAATCTTTTTTTCTTTTTTTCTCTTTTTTTGGAAAACAGCAAACTCTTGTTTCTCACTATATTTCCCTTGAAATCTCTAGGCTTCAATTAGCTGTGACAGTAGTTGTTACATTAACCATCCAGAGCCACAGGCTAGTGGAAGCAGTTCCACAGACATCAGCACAGAGGCGAACAGAGAAACAGAGAACTGAATGAATCTGCTCAGCTATGAAACATTCACACCCAACAGAAAGCTCTAGAGAGGAAGAACAGTCTAACACACTTAAACACAGGGGTACAAATGTGTAACACATCCCTGACAAGTTCGGTTTCAGCTATATTCTGTGTGAAAGCTATATTCTCACCATTCATATACACTTTTGCTGTGAAATTATTATTAATATTATTTATAATAGTAATAATATATACACCTCCTCCTAGATACCAGCATCAGTCACTGAAATGTTGTGCGTGTTTATACCTGAGGGCTTGTCCTGGTTGCAGTTCAGGAGAGTAGGATCGGCTTTGTGCTTCAACAGCTGGCTCACAATGTGGGTCTGTAGGGACACAAACACACGCACATACAACTCCATGACTTGAGAGGAACTCAAAGAGAATACTAAAAAATATAGGTCACATCTTAAAGATGTCTGCATCCATCAGCTCTGAGTCTAAATCTACAACATCAGCTGATCAGTTCTGCTCCTGCCTCCAGTGTCAAACACCTCAGCACTGTGTTCATTAGCTACAGCCTGCACACAGACATTTGTTTACTTATCCATTTAATTCTGTCACTGTGCCTCTGTTTCCTTTACGGACACACAGATGGGCACTATATCACAGAATGTCAGACTCAAACACACTTGAGTCGTGCTGCAGAAGTGTGTGTGACTGTGTGTGCATAAGATGCATGATGTGAAGGCATGGTTTTGATGTATTATGTATGCATGTGTGTGTGCGTGTATGTCAAAATCAACTCAAAAACAGCTTTAGGGAGTAAATACAACAGAACAACTTGCCAGATGGCTGACTTCATTAGAAATGGCAGAAATTACAAGGTTAAAGCTGAAGTGTGTGATTTGTTTAATGTTGAATATGTATCTCAGCTTGCAGGCATAACTGTCAGTGAACTATTCGTAGTTTTGAAGTTTGAGTAGCTTGTAACTTTATTAGTTACTACTTTATTCTTAATAGCTTCCATTTTAATTAACTAATTCATTCATTCATTCATTCATTCATTCATTGACCGATTCATTGTTTGATTGATTGATTGATTCATTCATTTATTCATCTATA
The DNA here is from genome assembly GCF_018340385.1 of Cyprinus carpio. Taxonomy (NCBI): domain Eukaryota; kingdom Metazoa; phylum Chordata; class Actinopteri; order Cypriniformes; family Cyprinidae; genus Cyprinus; species Cyprinus carpio. The sequence goes on from NC_056580.1 coordinate 8,065,323, forward strand.
AAAAAGGAATATAATACAAAAGCAAAACGTTAAGAAGCAAACCTGGGTTGCTTTTAAGTTCATAATATGCATCTTTTGTGAACCTCTTCAAGGCTCAAGTTCATGTCAGGGGGGAAAAAAAAACAGTCTGAAAACCTCTGACATGCATGAAAACGTGCAAGCAAAATTGTGGCAGAAAAGGCAGAATGCAAAAAAAGCTTGAAGATCCAGACAAACAGTCAATCAGACACATGCTTTGCCAGCTTTTATTCTGCCTGTTTCTCATAATATACTCAAAGGTGCTACTTCAACAAGAGAGTCACTGTCTCACACTGGCTTTTAACAATCAAGGCTTTTGTGTAAAAAGTTGCCCACCACAGTGGCTGGTAAATATTGCATATTTACTCACAGAGGAAAAAAAAGTGTATTTGATTGGTAGTGGGTGTAATACTGTTTTCCCATCCTGTTTACAATGCTCTCCACTGTTTACTGCATGTACTGCACAGATAACAGTGTTTCCAGCTAACGGTGTATGATGCTGCTCAAACTGAAGTGAAACTCTGCGATTGCAGCGTGGCAGTTCTGCTTAGTCACACAACCATCAGCAGTGTTAATTACTGACTCAATGTGTCTGTGTGTGTGTGTGTGTGTGTGTGTGTGTGTGTGTGTGTGTGTGTGTGTGTGAGTGAGTTTGTGTGTGTGTGTGTGTGTGAGTGAGAGAGAGAGAGAGAGAGAGAGAGAGAGAGAGAGAGAGAGAGAGAGAGAGAGAGAGCTGCCCTGCTGCAATGAATTATAGATGTGGGCAGAGAAAACATCTCTCTGTGTGTGTGTATTATTTGTGTGTGTGTGTGTCCGGTAAGTGTCGCCAAAAGTTCATGTTCAGTCGTGTTGGAAATACCCCCTACACCAAACTCAATCCTAAACTTACCCGATAGTGTTAATGAATGCAAAAATTACATAAAAATGACATCCACCAAAGTAAGGATTCATAATACAATATTGTGCTTCTACGTAGGTATTAAGTACTGATTTTCAAATGTTGCAACATGTAAAAAATTTTGGAGTCATAATACAATATTGTGCAATGAATTGTGTGAAATTAGGGTTTCTTAATAAAAACTCTAGCCCTGTAAATCATACTTTTTGTAGAAAGGAATAAAATCTGTAGGAGTTTTACTGGCTCAAGTTTTCATTTCAACTGGAAACTGCAACGAAACGTACGTATTTCTCTTTTTTTCTTTTTCTTTTTTTCTTTTCTATAACCATGTCCCCTTAGGGGTTCTGAAGTTGAGGCTCCAGAACCAGCATCATTTTAGTAGAAAATGGATAGGAAATGGAGAGAAAAACTAAACAATGCTCTTGACTGCAAATGTGCTAACTAAATACCTTAACCTCACAAAAGAAAGAGGGGAGGAAAAAGGAAAGCAGAATGGTGTGTATGTAGGCAGGAGTATCCTGAGGGACAAAGAGAACAAAGGAGAAGAAAGAAGGAAGATTCTCTTCATCGGCAACCTGAAACATTATCAAATATTTGACCATGTCAGCAGGTTCACCCTCTCCTCTAGAAATCAATCTCCCCTAGCACAAGCGCTGTTATTTAACTCATATAAAACACATTAGTACTTCATATGGTCCTTAGAGCTCGAGTGCATCTGGCAGAGAATTGGTAAGATCAATGCATTGCTGAAGTCTCATTAATCAGAAACAGGAAGGGAGGGTGAACTAATTAACTGTATTTGGTGTACAATAACTCTAATATCAATACATTCCACTGACCGTGAACAGCAGTCTATTAAAAAAGCTGAACACAGAAGCACAGGAAATATAGCACATTACACTCATGCAAATTCAAATTTGCCAGAACATTTGTTATGTCCAGGGGTCAGCAACCTTTTTGACACCAAGTGAAGAAAACAAACGCATATATTAATCCATCAATCATGTGCCTAAAGTTGCAAAGCCCTGGTTGAGTCCATATTTGACTGATTTCAAAAGTCAGTGTCCATCAGGAAATGATATGTATTGCCATGTTATGATATGTACCTGGCCATATTTGGCAGCTAGATGTAAGGGTGTCCAGTAGTTGTTGTCAGACACCTGGACGTCTGCCCCGTTCTCCAGCAGCACAGACACCACCTCCTTATAACCACTGGCACTAGCGATGTGTAGCTGCAAACACAGACAAACACTTCACACGTGATGTTTCATTTGGCCAAAAGCCTTCCAATTCAAATCACCATCTGTACACATTACACAGACTGTTTTGAGATTCATGTATTTTCTCACCAGCGTGACCCCGTCATCGTTCTGTTGATTGACGCTGCCTCCGCCGCTGACCAGCTGCCTCACGTCAGACAACATGGTAGATGAGCGCTGGGTCTTCATCTGGTGCATAGAGCTCATGTCCACTCCTAACAAATGCACAGACAGATACAGAACTGAGATGCAGATGATGGACACACAAGAGTTCAGGACAGAAGTCAGATGACAGAGCTTTTATTCATCAGTGTATGGGATCAGAGAGGATGTATAAATATATTGCAAATGGTAGTGTACATGCAAACCTGGTAAATAAGGAACCAAATGAATTAGGGACCCTACCATTCTCCTCCAGGTGTCTGATGAGGATGTAGCTGGTTTCCGTCCCCTCTGTGGCGTAGTCGAGTGGAATGTTCCCGTTCACATCCTGCAGGAGCACATTGACTCCAGCTTCAGACGAGGTGTGATGGAGAGGAGAGGAAGGAGGAGGAGATGGCAGTGAGATAAAGCAAAACAAGACATAAACAAATGGAGTCCCTCTTGCCCCATTCATCAGTCTGCAATCAATGATAAACTATGACCAATTATCACACTTTCCCAGCATTCCCCAGACACCCGAGCTCAGGGATGAGCTACATTCACAGAAAATAGTTTGTTAACTAACTCATTAAGATAGGGGCAGGTTAATAGGGTCTCTGGTTCAGTTTTGAGTGTTTGGCTTTCAGCGGGTGATGTGATTTATGAGCGTCTGGTCTCTAGAGACTCCAGACCCTGATAAGACTCTGGATGAGCAGAAAAGTATGACACAGGGTTATACATGAATAGTTGCATGAATAAACTAGATGACGTATTAGACAAGAAATGGCCAGAAACAGAACAACTGCACCGTTCAGATTATGTTGTTGCATTACAAATCCAGCCATCAGCACATTCAGAGCGGGGAGGTTGTGTCAATCATGCACTGAGGTTAGCAGGAGGTTAATGAATGTATTAATTAACATTAACAATCAGCAGCTCCTTTGTCTGCATTTATGAGCGATTACTTTTTGGGACACATCCCCACAAAACACCCCTCCCCCCACACACACACACACACACAAAGCTCCAGAGAGCGCTGACGGATCTGAAAGTGTGCCACAGGAGTGTGTCATTACCTCCTCCCTGCATCTCACACCACAGAAATCACAACAGTACTGACGCAATACACCGCAGTCCTCCAACTCACTGGGGACACATGAGGACATGGGGTGTGTGTGAGTGTTTGTATTGGTGGAGATCCATCGATCCGTCTGGCATGGAACTGTTATTGAACAAGATGTGAACGGTTAAAGCAGGAGGGTGTGTGTATTGATTAGGCAGGGTCAATGTGAAGGAGATGATGGTGTGATACGGATGTGTGTGTTCAACCTCTTGACTGAGAGAAGAGCTGATGAAGATGTCTGCATCATCTCCTCTGATTGACAAACTGCACCGTGTCCTCTGAGACACTTTGAGAGTCCTGAATACTAAACAACCAGCACGCACATCGATTTACAAACTTACCCTTCACCGCACTACAAACTCAATTCTCAATGTGAGAACTAAATTAATATAAATGTGATTTATAAAGTCAGTAGTAATATATAATATAATATAATATAATATAATATAATATAATATAATATAATAAATAAAAAGTTTGGGTCAGTATTTATTTTTTTATTTTTTTATTTTTTTATTGAGAAAGAAAATATATCATGCTCACCAAGGCCTGCATTTATTTGATTGGAAATATAGTAAAAATAATATTGAGAAATTGTATTGGCAACTAAAAGATTGATCATCATGGGTTAGACAGCAGCCATAAAGTCTGTTATAGCTTTTCAGTACACTCATTTGAGGGCAGCATACGGGGTTAACAGGCTGACCTCCAGGACAACCAGTCTTGTGTTATGATGAATAACGTTAGTTATTCATTTACCCTGACAGAAAAAGATTTCAAATTACCTGCAAAGTTTAATGGGATAAGTGGTAACATGCAGCGGTGCAATTGTAGGAGACGTGTGTTCAACCTTCGCCATGTTGCCTATTGATCCACTCCACCCCTTCTCCCCATCACTTCCTTTTTCATTTGCTTTCATTTAGAGATATTTTGGTGCAAGCAAGGTTACACGGAGGAACCAAGGGATTTGCTCACACACACACACACACTTAGTAGAGTTCAGCTCAGGTGTGCTTCAGAGGCCACAGTAACTGAACCTGACAGTACAGAGACAGGAACGCCGAATCATGTCAACAAAGGAGAAGCTGATGAAACATCCTCACCAGTAAAGGGAAAACAGTGTCTCTATCCTCTGACTGCACTGAAACAAGGACAATCACGTAACGTAATTACATCTCATCTACGTGATGATGGCTGCCTGCATCCCATTACAGGGCTTTGAGCACAGGCTTAATTGGCGTTGATTAATTTAATCTGTTATGCTAATAGGCTAATTGCAATGAAAGTAAATGAGAATGCAGTTAACTTTCTAACTAATACGGCAAACTTCAGAATATCTGCATGGTTCACTGACGTGAATTGATCATTCAACACCTTTTATCTTTCTAAAACTACTCAAGGATTCTTGCACCGTAAACTTGTATTATGACAACTTTCCATCCTTTCCACTTTAAAACTTAATTATGACAACTTTTTACCCTCTCACTGACCCTTACAACCCATACACATGGGACACGAGCACTGAATCATGTCAAAAGCAAACAGAGCTCATTATAATCAGTGGTACTGTCTACACTGGATGTGGTGGGGTGTAACGCAAGTTTGAAAGCTGTAAACTGATGTTCTGTTCTATTTCTGATGAACAACATGTTTGTGCCATTTCCAGCAACAAAACAAAAGGATTTGTAAAGTTTGCTTTGACCTATCCAGTGTAGACTGCCTCAAGCTGTTGCATGATAAACAGAATCTGAAACTGCATACTGTCCAGCAGGTACTATACATGGTTTGAAACTTACTTTGGGACGGTTTAAAAAGTACATTCTCTATAGGATGAATTTGTATAGTATGAATGAAATTGCATTGGATGCTGAAAATTTAAATGTTGCTACTTGTCATTTGACCCACCAGCATCAATTGCGTCGCTTCACTGCCATTCTCTGCAATCCTCTCCTGTGGCCTCATGAGATTGTAAAGTATGTAGTAGATAGTAGTGTTGGGTTTGAATCCACCTAAGCTGAGTTCCAGTCGAGTCAAAAGTCTTTAACTAATTGAGTCAGAATCGAGTCCGAGTCCAACTAAACACTGCTGTTTGTCAGTAGGTTTGAACTTTGTCAATTTAAATGTAACAAAAGAAAACTTCTATTGCATCTTGCCATTTAGATTTTTGATTTCACACCTCATAATTAGTGTCCTGCTCAGCAAACTTAAAGTCAAGTAATAGAAGTTATGGCTAACTTGATGTCTGTACATATTTCAGAGTGAAACAGCTTTTACGATGTGAAAAATTACAGAGCCGGACTTGACTTTATTTACTGATATAGAGTAAATGTATAAAGCTGAGTGGAGTGGTAACCGGGGTGGCTTGGTGAATAAGACCTGAAGAGCAGAAAATGCACCTCTTATCTTTATTTGTGGATGTGTGTTTTGTGTTGGTTTTATATGATGGGTGGTTAGAACTTAGTCAGGGTAGAAGGCATCTGGATTTTTTTTCTTGGATGAAATTTAAATGAGGCTGTGAGAGATAGGCCTAGTCTTTAGAATGGCACACACTGTATATAAAAGCCCTACATGTAATTTCCATAACTCAGAGCCAACTCTTATTTTGGAAAGTATTTTGAATGTATTTCCAGTTAATAAATTACATTGTGTAAGGAATAATCAATGTCAATAATTGAAATCAATAACGCTAATTAAATAGTATTTAAAGTTTTTTTTCAGATAGGTCTATATAGCATAGGCTACTACAGAAATAACCTACTACAGACATTCAATGAAAAATTACTCTACAGACATTCAATATAAATTACTCTTATTACTTACTATTATTCTTATTACTTAAGTTACTAAGAGCAGTGAGTAATTTCCTCATTTTCTTTTGTTGTTTGATTAACATTAATGACACAGTCCGCAGCAGCAGGTTTCACTGCTGTCACTTTAAGACCTGACGCACGAATCAAATATTTTTGAATCCATATTTCTCCCTACTGTTGAGGTTAACTTCAGACATAACCAACTGCATTTACATGAATACTCTCCAAGGCTGGCATTTTGACATAACTTTTAATGTACTGGAGTGTATAGCATTCTTACACTGAGGTGTGCTTTCTGTGAGTGCGCTTTGGGTGTGTGTGCACAGAAACCCGGTAGCTTTCAAGTACTGGCAGGATGTAAAAACACTTGCGAATACTCAATGTCACTTTTGTGACAATGCATCGTCTCAGTGACAATTCCGTTAACTGTCCCTGGACTGGGGAGAGAGCAGCTAAAAACACAATTGAACAGAAAGTATGTCTACAGCTGCATCAAAGCACATCTTATGTAAAGTGTGACATCCAGAAAATGGACAAAATCTATATCAAATATATGTGAAGAGGTAACTGATGGAAAATTACCCATAACTGAAGGTATTTTTTTTTTAAATAACATCACTGAATAATAATACTATGCATTATAAAATCATGTTTAGTTGGAAATGCAGCAAGAAAAATCATTTTTTCCATGACATCAATTTAATATAGGTTTGTTTCTTCAGGAAGTAATCCTCATATGAAATGTCTAAGCTAATGAACCCTTACCTAATGCAGTTCTTACCTAAATGAAATAAAAAGACAAGTCTGTGATTGGCAGCCTAACATAGTACCTCCTAAATCCTGACTCTGACTAATCCAAAAAAAATAGGTCGTCATGGTCCAGTTTTGGAAGCAGAATGCAGTAAAATATGGAGGAAGGAAAGAGAGCTAGCCTGAAGTATGAGTGTGTGTGGGAGATTCAGACCTAAAGTACTACATATTGCACAGCAGAGATAAGAGCATTAACAGTCGAGACAATGCAGCACAACATGAGAAAAAACTGAAACAGAGAAGCTGAAATATAAAACTGTTTGCATTATAAAACCAGCATAATAGTCAAGGAAATGTGGCGTCAGGTTTCAGAAACCTGGCAAGAACATACTACAGTCAAATTTAACCCCAAAAATCAAAAGAAAGAAACAAGTAATTATATTTTGGATAATGAAAATGAATCCCATCAAGAATTTTATTTTATTTTATTATTATTTTATTTTTTTCATGTATTAATTTATTTATGTTGCACTGTGAAATAACTTTCATGATAATATATAGAGATTATAAACTACTTGGTAGTGTTTGTATTATCTTTAATTTATGCTGATGAATAAATAAGTAAATAAATAAATTGTGTAATTATAACTGGTTAAAAAATTATAATAAAATTAACATTTTACAGCATTTATTATTCTAAGTTAATATTTATCAATTTACTATTTATAAATTTATGCAATTAAAAAATTTCAAAAATGATATTAGTATATTGCTATAAGCATACTGAACCATATTTGTACACTTTGAAACAATAATGATCATGATGCAAAAAACAAACAAACAAAAAACAACAAAAAAAATTATTGTCCTAAATACAGGCTTAATTTTTTTCTTGAAAAATATAAAATGGAATGTATTATTGTTCTTATTATTGATTTGGATTGGATAATTTGACATGTATTTGCGAGATTCAACTGTAATAGGGAGATTGAAAACTTGTAACCATAGCAACGGAGACTACCCTTTCTCCAGAAGGGTGACTCACTTGCAGGCAGAGTCAGAGAGAAAAGAGGTTAAAGGGGCTTGTTTAAATGTTTTTTTTTTTTGATATTTATTTTTTTTTTTTTTTTTTTTTGAGATGCAAGACCTAGACAAAATCTCCAGGCAGTTGTACTTTGAAAATGTCTTTGAAAGTTTTAACTTTAAATGTCCAGATATTATATTTGATATATATTTCTTCTCAGTGATCTTGGACATTATACTGACACCTACTGGTGTGAATGGATGAAGCTTTAATTAAAGTATTTAATTAAAATTCTGTCTTCGACAAAATAGATATTTCTCCAAACATCTTAATTTGTGTTGCATGGAAGAAAACAAGCAATACAGAATTAATAAATAATAAAAGAATACACAATTTAACTTCTAACACTTCACCCACTTCACACTGAAGCTGTTCAGTCATCTTTGTTAATTTGTTACATTATTATGGCTGGTGATGTAAACGAATGGGGACAGATGGGGTTTGAGCCTATACATCAGCTGAATAAAGATGCTCAAATGCATGGATTAGCCTCACCATATTGAACTGCAGATGAAGCGAAAGTTAAACAATGGCATTATAGATAATATTTCAGTTGTGATACAGACGGAATTAGAACTTTGCATCCAGCCTGGATGTTATTATGGATGTAGCTAACAGAAAACTGAATGCAGGTGCTGTGTGTGTCTGTAGTAGCAGTAGTAGTAATAGTAGTAAGTGTATTTTTGTCCAGTATTCCTAAAGGGGCTCTGTGATTGAAGTAAGCTGGCAGGCGCACATGGTTTGCTGGTTCACGCTCCATTGAAAATCAGGTTGAAAGTGGTCTGGAGTCAGACACGCACTGAAAAGTGGAGCAGGTAAAGCTGGTGTCTCTGCGGCGCACGTTCAGAATAACAATAACCAGACGATGGTTTTCTTCAGGATATCAGAGTACATTTTCCAAGGAGATATGAAGATCGTGATCTGTTCTTTCACCTGAGGTCTAGAAGCAGGTAATATGGCAGCATGTGTGATCCGTGAGCTGGCAGAGCTTCCATTTTCTTTTGATAATAATGAAATGATTCAGTCATCAATATGAAGGACAAAGAAGCTCACTGGATGAGGAACAGCTTGTGTAGGAATTATTGTAAATGGATTTGGATTGAAGGGGGCGAATATCTTCCCCTGGTATGTTCCTTTTAGATTCTCTTCAGAGATAAACGCACTGATTCATAGTCTGTTTACACCCCAAAGATCCTAATTTGTGGAGAATTTGCTGTTCAATGACAAATTAATGGTATAAATCTCCTTTCCCCCACTATTTCTCTAAGTCCCTTTTAGATTCTATTAAGTTGCTCTGTTTTCCTGCAGTGCATCATAGGCATGTTTATAGTCGATTTTCAGTTGTATGCCTCAATTATATTGTCGTTGGGGAATCCGAGGGAGGCAATGCACGTCTCAACAGCCTGCTGATTTAACGGTCTTTCCCACTTTCCGAAAACATCTAACAAGTTTAATAAAACTGCTGGCAGTCAATCTCAAACTTTTTCCTCACAAATTCAAAAGCCACAAATTGCAAACGTCATTAAGTCATACATTTCGCAGAAGGTGCCCCACGTTGGGCGCCACATTTGTGACAGAATGTTTGAGTGAAATGTCACAACCAGTCATTCAGTCTCACTTTTCTATGTTCAATCAGTAACCAAATAAAAAGCATATTTGATGAATATGACCCAATATTTGATGGCCTGTGCTGCACTGGAGCCAATGAGCAGAAATAATCTTGAGCTTCTTCTCTCCACTCTAACATTTGGGGTAGAAATTCTCCTTAGGAAAGACACAGTGTTAAAAATAACCTAGATATATCCATTACTTTGAGCTTCCACTGACATACACACAGAGTGAGCTTTTGTCTGGCACAACAGTGTGAAGAACAAGAGTGACACACTTGTGCCTTAAGTCTGTGAATCCAAGGGGGAGTCAGTATGAGTGTTCTGGTTGAGGCTGCACAATATATCAAAATTAAATCTAAAGCACTATATGGCAGAGTTTCAGAATTGCAGAGAAGCTTGGTTCATGGTAAATGTCCCCTGACATAAACTCAATCTCTGCATGTTGCTTATTATGTGAATTTGGGAATGCAATGTGAATCTGTTGTCAGCAAAAGATAAGCTGTAAAGGCTCACTTCAATTTTCTGACAAAATAAAAGCTCAAATGGATTAAATTTTGAGAAAAATTGATGCAATTAAGAAATTAGGATGCAATACTAATATTAGCATTGTAATTTTACAGCTGTATATATATACAGTACAACAGTATTGCATAGTAATAGTAATGGGGAAAGTCGTGGCCTAATGGTTCGAGAGTTTGACTCCTAACCTTAAGGTTGTGGGTTCGAGTCTCGGGCTGGCAATACCACGACTGAGGTGCCCTTGAGGAAGGCACTGAACCCCTAACTGCTCACCAGGCGCCGCAGCATAAATGGCTGCCCACTGCTCCTGGTGTGTGTTCACGGTGTGTGTGTGTTCACTGTTGTGTGTCAAGTCAAGTCAAGTCACCTTTATTTATATAGCGCTTTAAACAAAAAAGATTGCGTCAAAGCAACTGAACAACATTAATTAGGAAAACAGTGTGTCAATAATGCAAAATGACAGTTCAAGGCAGTTCATCATTGAATCAGTGGGGTCATCATGCAGCTCAGTTCAGTTTAAATCGTATCTGTGCAATAATTTGCAATCAAGTCAACACGCTGTAAATGAAGTGTCCCCAACTAAGCAAGCCAGAGGCGACAGCGGCAAGGAACCAAAACTCCATCGGTGAGAGAGAATGGAGAAAATCTTGGGAGAAACCAGGCTCAGTCGGGGGTCTGTTCTCCTCTGACCAGACGAAACCAGCAGTTCAATTCCAGGCTGCAGCAAAGTCAGATTGTGCAGAAGAATCATCTGTTTCCTGTGATCTGTGGGTTTTGTGTGTGCGCACTTTGGATGGGTTAAATGCAGAGCACGAATTCTGAGTATGGGTCACCATACTTGGCTTTATGTCATGTCACTTAATAGATGTTGTTATGTCTTTCACTTAATAGATTTCTTACTATGTTTAATATTTTAATGTAATAATAATAATAACAATAATAATAAAATATATCTTTACTTCTTGATTACTGAAATATGTCTGAGTTGGTTCTTGTGATGACAAGTAAACACAAGACAAGTGAACACAAGTTTTTTTTTCCGAAATTTCTCAGCCCTAAAGGGATGGTTTGCACTCGAAATAAATTTTCAGAGTAAGTCTTTACTGTTATTATTTTCTATGCAGCTGCATTCCCCTAAAATAATTCTAGAATTATTATAATTAATCTACATAATAATAATCTAATTAATATATAAATCACCATTTTTTTTCTATTGTAAAACGAGATTCTGTGTATAAGATTTTGGAGATTTTAAATATTTCAAAAGGTGTTTTAAAAATCTAAAATATTTAATTGTAACATTAAATTATCATGATTCCTGAATGAATAGGTCACATTTTGGAAGTAAACAGAGTTGCAAATGGTATTTTAAGTTGACTTAAAATAGTGACAATTAAGAAATAATGCATATTTGCCCATTAAAAAAAAATTCCTTCTGTTGTAGGAATACTCAAGACATTGTATCAGGGTAAGTTAAATTACCTGTGTTTTAGTTTGGAGGATTTGCGGTGTTTCTTTGTGGTAAAGACAGCAATCTGACATGACTGCACGCTGACTGAACACCACCTGTCTAAAGACGCAGACCCTGATCCTGCCTCGATCTGTCAGCACTGTACAGGATTACGCTCAACTGATCCGGCATGTCCAACATATGACAGAACTTTACTCTAAACTGTCTTAGTAGGATTCCCTCCTGCAGGAGAGCCATGCATGTTCAACTCACCTTTATTTCTATAACACTTTTTATAATGCACATTGTTTCAAAGCAGCTTTACAGAAAAATGCATGCCCCAAACGTTACAGTTAATAAGCCAGAAGTGACTGTGTTAAGGGAAAATAGAGATGATGTATTTGAAGCATGAGGTATGTGTGTCTTCACCAATCCCCTTCTGGAACCCGAAACAAATGTGACTTTAAAGGTACAGTTCAGTCATGATTTACTCACCTTCATGCCATTGTAAATCTATGAGTTACTTTTCATCCATAGAGAAACTTTAATGTATTTATTTTCTTATCTGAAGCACCAAAATGCTCTTTGGTGACATGCTTGCCAATTACAAAAGCTGCCAAGAAGGATGGACATGTCTTCCCTCTCCTACATCTATGTGTTACTCAAATGCACTTGGAAACACACACACACACACACACCTATCAAGGGTGGTCAGGGGTGTGGTGTGTCGACTCAAGGAGCTCATTAAATTCTCAATACCCCGGTGAGAGAGTGCAGGGAGGCAGGCAGTCATGTTTTTCATCTCTTCCATCTTATTTTTGCTTTCATCCTTCAGCACACAAACATTTTAATCATATTAAAGGGAGGTGTCACATATGACACAACTGAAAACAAATAAGAATTCTCCTGAAACCCCATTAGGACACTTGACAAGTGCAATGACTAAAGAAGTCTGCAAAACTTTGAGTAATCTATTAGCTACAGCATGTTTTTGATTTTGTATTTCCCTAATTGCAAAATAAATCAATAATATTTTTGCCACTGTTTTCTAGAAGAGAGACTGTAAATTGCAAATGTGTGTTTCTGCTACTCTGGAAGTTACATTTTTCAGTTTTGAGGAACACTAGCATACTGATGATCTCAAAGCTATGGACTGAAAGACACAAAACTAAAATTTTGATTTGATGTCTGTGGGTATGGTGTATTTCTCACCAGCAGCAGCAGCAACACCATATCTGCGTGATCGCAGGCACAGGCCACATGCAGAGCGGTCCACAGGTCCTCATCCTGCAGGTTGACATTCAGTCCTTTCTCTATCAAAATCTCTGCTGCGAACACATTGTCATGGCGGGCACACTGCAGAGACAAAAGCAAAAGTGGATACAGACATGTAGCATTCCCAGTCACAGGGGAGCAAGAGGATTGCAGTTGTTGTCTTTTCTTTTTAAAGAAAAAAAACTATTAAGCAGCTCAACTATTAATTACTGAACTGAAATGTGTGTGTGTATATATATATATATATATATATATGTGTGTGTGTGTGTGTGTGTGTGTATATATTGTAATAATATTTTATCACTGCTGATGAAAAATCTGCTTGGTAATCACAGGAATAAATCACATTTTACCATATATTCAAACAGAAAATAGTTATTTTAAATTGTAATAATATTTGACAATATTAATGTTTTTTACTGTATTTTTGAAATAAGAGAGGGCATAAGAGAATATTTTCAAAAACATCTAAAAATCTTCTGAATGCCAAATTTTTGGATGGCTGGTACACATTTGTTTTATATGTGTGTTCATCAATCATTTCAAACACTTTGATATTTTTTAGTGGATCACGATCATTGTTTCAGTAATTTGATGAACTACATCTGTGGTTACTCTGATAGGACACCTGTGTGAACCTTAGGAAAACCAACTTCATGCATCCACTAAAAAAGGACACTAGTTGATTAAAAGTCATTACAAAAATCATCAATTGTTGTATCTAATGCTATGAAATCCATACATTTAAAGCATGACTTGTAGATTAATACTTTTTGCACCCGCTGTAATTTTGGGAAAAATAATTAATTGAATGTGTCAGCTGCCTCAATCATGCTTTATTGAATGAGTGAATTAACTTTATTCATTTATTTATTTATTTAACTTTATTTCGCTAATCGACTGCGCATTTAAATGAGATATATAAATGGATTAAAAAGATTTAGCTCTTTTCACCAATTGATAATTGCATTAATTGCAGAGAGGCACAGGTTCATTTTCGTTAGAGGTGTAATAATCAAAATTGTAATTAAAAATTAATTTTACATAATGCATTGGATATGAATGGTTGATTTCATATGCTGCACAATAAAAATGTATTGTTTTGTGTCTGAGCATCTCTGACTCCTAGAGAGTGCCAAGACTTAATTAAACTGTATCCAATTACTGCTGAAATTGGATTTGTTTCTGTTTAGCTGTACTTTACCCTGGCAAACTCTTTAAATTTATTTACCTCTCTATGCTCACAAAATTAACTAACAAAAATTAAGTCATCCATCTTGCTTGAGTGCAGTGCTCACACATCGGACCGGGTCTATTAAAGTCAGTGTCACTGAATGCGGTCAAACGTTTCCCACAGTTACAATGAACCAACTAAAGGGAGTGTAATGGACGCCCACCATTTAGTTGGTGAACAGGCATCGAGCAGAACATGTCTGTGTCATAAATAAACAGGCATTGTTGAATAAAGGAAAAATAATTAATAACTGCTTCAGCCCTCCTAAGCTTTATAAAAAGGGCCATACGCTGGCTGTGCAATCATATCTGACCAGGAACAGAAAGAGAGTGAAAGAGTTTGGGTCATTTAGATCTTATTTCTCCTCTTTTAAAAATCCACTACAGTAAAACAAAATATTAAAAAAGAAAGAAATGTATCATTAATTTGGCCCAGACTGCTGCCATCTGATGAAAATAAATAAATAAATAAATAAATAAAATAAGTAAAAACACCATCAGGACAAAATCATGTTTTAACAACATTGGTCTGTAGATGCAAAGTTGTCTATGGTTCCACCTTCTGTGTAAGAAGAAAGTTAATTAAATTATTTGATAATGTTTACAGTTTTGAATGACTCAGACTGAGGAAATCATTGTGTGAGTGTGTGTGTGTGTGCGTGCTTGCATGCGTGTGTGTGTGTGTGTGTGTGTGTATAGCTGAACAGGTAATAAGGGTTGATACAGAATGTGTGTCCCAGGTGTGGCTTGTTCAAACAAAATATAAAGTCAGAACTTTTTATATATTATTTATTTAAAATAAATCTACATAATATTTTGTAGAGGACCTCAGAGATAAAGAAATGATTTTCGGGACATTTATTTGAAACAGGGCCCGTTAGATATACTGCCGATGACATCACAGTCACAGTGTATGACGGCTCAAGAGGCAACGTGCATGTAACTGAATTTGTCAGAGCTTGTCCTTATGTTCTTACCAGATGGAGCAGAGATCCTCCTGAGGAAATCACTGTGTTCAGGTCAGCTCCCTCCTTCAGCAGCCTCAGCACTGGAACAAAAGAAAAAGCAACGAGGGATGAATATATTTGCAAAATGAAGACTTCTCAGTTACCCTCTCTGCACACAAACACATAGTGAGGAAATATGATGAATTATTACAATCCCTACAGACACACATGTGGGCTCTGTTCCAAAACCTAGTGCGCTGCCTAGCTGTCTACTGCCTACATACAGGGACCAACCTTATAAGGCCACATTCTTATGGAAATGGAACCTCACGAGTGACTGATTTATAACACACTACATCAAGAGAAACAAACAGTGCTACTCAAAAAAGTGGAGTTTGGTGTTAGCATGTTGCTAAGCTAACAAACATATACGCATACAAACACAGGATTAAAAAAAAAAAACCTACTGAACTATTATTAAGTTGAACTATTATTGGTTTTTGCTGGTTCTGAATGTCTTATAACTGATATTTTTCAACCATAATAATAGTATTATCTTATTCCTGTATTCGCCATCTTGGACAAATTTTTCACAGAGCTCATTCTCTATTAAATATACAGCAAAAAATAAAAGATCAAATAAAGATCAAAAATAGTACTAGCCTAGTGTTTACTCTATAAACAAACATCACACTTACAGCCTTTGTCATTATTCTTAACCATCAGACTGTTGTCAGTCCTTAACTCAATCTCTTTGACAGTGTCTAGTGCATATTGTCAGTCTCATCTTGGCTTTCCCTATCAAGTACACTACATCACACACAGCTAAGCCCCACTGAATTTAATTACTGAAGAACCTATCAGACACTTTATATCAATTCCCATCAAAATCCAGCATAAAAACCACTCCTAGCATGGCATTTACTGTAACATGAGCACAGTAATGAAGGAAAGGGACTCAATGTTGATCCCATATAACGATGGATGAAAAACACGCATACCAGCACTCACACAAATGTTGGTAAATTCCTGAGGGATTTTTCAGCTCCATAGCGTAACAACATACTAGTCTGGAACTGTGCCTCAAACAAGCACAGTAGGGAACAAATCTGCTTACATAGAGAAATGAAAGAGGCATGACAGACGCCCATATGATCTCAGCTGAGATCACTAAATCACTAAAGAGTGAAGACAAGACAGATGTGCGCACAAAAACAACAACAAAAATGTTAACATCAGCAGGTTAGCCTTCTGAGGCTATCTGGCAACAACTCAGGCATATCGAAAGGAATATCTTCAAAGGAACATATTTAAAGAAACCCGCAAAGGGAGGAGGACAAAATTGTCATGCAAAGGCCTGTTTACACCAAGAACAATAACTATAAAGATGATATCAACTATAACTATAGTTAAGCATGGTAATATACATACATGGCAATCTTACTGTGTTTTGTCTTGACAGAATAGATCTGCTATGCTGCTGCTGTGGCAGAACAAGTACCAAGAATTGCTCCAGGCAATACATCCACAGACATGCTGCTATCAGCATGTAGGAAATACTGCTGCTGCACATATAACACATGAAATTACCCCATATTTAACATACATGAAGTTACCCCGTAGCAAACCTATATGGGTGGAGCTGGGGAAGGTGAAGGGTTTCTGAAGCGTGCTGCAACTGATAAAGTAAGCACGAGCCAAATATTTGAATGCTGAGCAGCAAGCTCATTGGCTGCTGATGCGAAAGAAACCAATCAGCTGTGCCATGTGAATAATGACGTAATTATGTCAGACTGAATTAGAACCTATCGGCCTACGCCATCTAGGGTCTTATGACAGAACTTTGGATTAGCGTCCACACGAGCACACAGTGATATTGTTTATTATCAGTGCTTGAAGTAACGTCAGACTTGAGCTTTTTAAAGGTGCTGTATATAAGATTTTGACTTTACTAAAGCACAGAAATACCATAATATGTTTGCAGATATTTAAGACACATGCTAAGTTAACATTGTTTATCTAAAAAACAATGCTACAGTCAGTTGTTCTCCTTTGAAAATGTGCATTCCGGGCCGGAATGCCGGTCTTTGTTTTGGTTTGTGAAACCCGCCCACTGCCAGTTTACCCAATTGTATTTCGGCACCCCGAGTTGCCAGTTGGCGGAAAACACAGCGTATTTTATTTCATTCATCGTCAAGTGCGCTTGTTCCTGTTTGTGTCTCAATCTCGCAACCTGCATGTGCCTCAAGTCTGAGGAGGAGGGGCCTGGTGAAAAAACTCCTCTCCAATATTTTGAATTTGGACTGCAATACCTAGTTCAACCACTTGTTGTCAATCCTACATACAGCACCTTTAAAACCAGATGGATTCTGATTGTCAATGTTCTCATCAATCATTAGCTGAAAAAAAAAAAAATCTGAAAGTGATTCCAATGATATCATTCCTCTTTACTCTGAGGCGAAAATTAAATTCTGCCCATTTATGCTGCTTTTTTGGAGGTTAGTGTACGTAAAACAGCACTCTTGACATTACAAAAAAATATAAAAAAATGTTTTGTGGGGAAAAAAGTTAAGCTGGTTTGAAACAACATGAGGGTGAGTATGATAGAATCTAGTTACCCTTTTTTAAGGTATCCTTGTTACATTGTAATTCAACTGTAATACAAGTATTTTGTAACATTAACTAAAAACATGTACTTACTATATAGGGTTAAGGTTTGGTTTAGGGTTAGTCATGCAAAATTTACTGTTATCACTATAGTAAGTACATGTAACGTTTTACAAGGACACTGAAAATGTGTTACCCAGAATTTTTGTTTCTGGGTGACTTGCCCCTTCAATTCTCAATTTCCTTGACAGCTGCTGCTGTGGTACAAGTACATTGGCTGTGACAGGTGTGTTCCCAAACATCAGCGTGATGGATGGCTTGGAGGCTGAATGGGTGAATCTCCGATATCACTCAGCAATCTCCATCAGGAAATTGAACACTAGTTGGGATTACACAGCACTGTCAACCCAGGAAAATAAAAATGAATGAAGATCCCAGAGAGGAAATGAGGCAGGGTGTAAGGCTTGTAAAGGACACAGTCTGATGTACGCCAAAGCAATCAAGGGCTATTCAGTGATAAAAGGGCTGCTATGCAATTTGCTAGATTTGCTTAATGCAGCTAAGGACCATATTTTGCTGATCGTCACAACACAATGGTTGCCATGCATTTTATATCACGTGAACCTACGCCATTGCAAAACATGCAATCAATACTAATTGCACATGCCTGCCAGACTCAAGTCTTACCAGATCTTTGGAAAGATGAGCTCAAAGATCAATAGGTCTTAAACTAGGTAATAAATCTAGTATGTACCTGATTGATTTCTGCACATGACACAGATATGTGCTCAAATCACTACTTATCAGAAAAGAGTGAAGGTTAATTACAGAAGTAATTAGCATATGATCAAGCTTTCTATACAGCACTACCCAAGCTTTAATATTGTGACCCTCACAGGAGTGGTTACAACCTCAAACAGATTTGCTTGTGGATGGCCACTCAACACAGCAGAAATGAGAGGTTAAGCAGTTGGCCCACAGTTCCACAGCCTGGTTATTCCGGCTGTATACCTATTTATACATGAGAACATGCCTGGTCTGAGTAGCTGTGGTGAGGTAGAGCAGTTCACGCTAATAATACAGTCCATACTCATTCATATTGGTGAGGTGTTACGGTGATCTTACTCAACAATATTTGTGGCTGGCTCGTTGGTTAAACAGCTGAATGCTGTAAACATCTATGCAACCTCCATTATGCTTTGCACAACAAGAATTCATTAACAACCAACAAAACATCAGCTATCCTCATGCCATTGTAGCAAACTAAAACACTGCCCTGGAGAACAAAATTAGATGATTACGAGAACACAAATACACAAATGTGTAGCTACAATGAGCGAATACAATTACATCTAAAATGGCTATTTAATGGAATCATTAATTTTGTAAGAACTGATTTACTTCTAATACAGAAACATCAGTCCAATCAACTTCAATCAATGCCGTTCACATAGAATCTGACACTCAAACCTATTATTAATCAGCTTAAACCGTTCATCTAAGGCAAATTCATTTTCCAATTATCAACACAAAAATCATTAACATAAAAATCTCAAAATCATAACCAAGTTCAAATTTCTCTAAGCAGGCATTTTTTTTTTGGGCAGTGGTTTGAAACGTTTTTAAGAGCGAATTTTTTTTTTTTTTTTAATTGACATGATCCATCCAGCACATATAAAACTACTTTTCTGAGACACTGTGGTTCACAAGTATTGGGGCTTGAGCCCCACACTAAAAAAAAAAAAAAACCACACAGTATGGCGTGACCTAAAATAATGCAAATTATCACAACATTCACAGCACACGATTCTCCACCATGTGTGAGGATCAACAAATTTTAAAATCTCAGTAAAAATATTAACTCTCTCCTCTTCCACATGACAGCTAACTTCGACAGTGACAAAACGCAGCAGCAGCAACAACCAATCATAAATTAAGCAAGTAAAATTTTAAAACAATTATACGCGATTTTAATAATAATTACCCGCTAAAATGTTTTGCAAGCTGCAATGCGTGGCTGGGAACTTGTGCAATATTGTTCAGTGTAAAATTGTTTGTTCAGATGACTCAATTTGAAAAGTTGGGAGAACATTTGGATATGTTGTGAACAAATCCTTGAGCATCTAAGTAAGGTAAACAAAGCAACTTTTGCTAGTGACATGTTCAGAGTATTTTCATTCTACTAAAAATACTTCTACTAAAAATTATTTTTTCAGGCTACTTTTTTACATAAATACCATTGGTCCCATGTATGAATTTTTCGAAAGTTGATTTTTTCTACATGCAGTAAAGAAAAGTTTTTAGTGACGGCACAGGTTCTGTCATCATTCCGTTTTAAAAACTTTACTGAGACACTGTGGTATTTTATTGGGGCTTGGGCCCCACACTAAAAAAAAAAAAAAATTTGTGGTATTTTATTGGGGCTTGGGCCCCACACTAAAAAAAAAAAAAAATTGACCTAAAATAATGCAACTTATCACAATCAACTTCAGCACACAATTCTCAACCATGGTGAGGATCAACAAATTGTTTAAATGTTAAAATGTTTTCAAGCTGCAATGGATGCTGGGAACTTGTGCAATATTGTTCAGTGTAAAATTGTTTGTTCAAAGCTTTATGGATATGTTGTGAAAAGCATCTAAGTAAGGTAAACAAAGCAAACTTTCTAGTGACAACATTCTACAAAAATGGTCTACTAAACAACGTCATCATTTTACTCCCCTACTCCACATGACCCCACATCATCTTTCTTCACTTAAACACAATATTAGATGTTCTCATCATTTTACTCCCCTTCTTGACTTTCTTCGGTGAAACACAAAATCAGATGTTCACCAGAATGTCAAAGCTGCTCTTTTCCATTCAATGAAAGTGAACGGTCACCAGGAGGTATAAGCTCAAAAAAATTACTTGAAAGCCCCATAAAATCATCTTAACAGTGGTCCATACAACATGTCCATTATATTTTAGTCTTCTGAATTCATAAAGTAGCTTTATGTGAGGAACAGTCCAAAATTTAAATCATCATTCACTGAAAATCCTGCTTAAATGACCATTGTCACCACTCACTTTCTTGGAAAATCAGCTCTAAAATATTTTCAAAAGGTTTTTTTTTTTTTTTTTTTTTTTTTTTTTTTTTTTTGGTGAGCTGTCCCTTTACAAAGCTGTTCAGCAATTAGCCGGAATGATACATTTAGCAATAATAGTGCTTAATGTTTACATGAGCACAAGACTATAATTTACAAAATGGTCCACTTAACCCTGGAGAAAATGGGTTAACTCTGTGTGGTCATTAGGAGACAGATTTTCTGCTGACTGCAAAGAGAGAAAACAACCTGTGCATGTTAACATGGAGTTACTGAGCCTGATGAGCACATCTGTTAGATGGTCCGGCTGCAGGCATTAGAGGAAACACCAGAGACCACCCGCCTGTGTGTTAGGCCTCTTTACTGAACGCAACTAAACAGAGGTCAGCAGACACACTTAGCCCATAAGGTGTCTTTGCACAGTGGTCAGAATCATGCTGTGTTATTGAATCTGCTTAAGTCAATGTGGATTATTACTGGTGGAACCAATTTAGCCTCAATTAAGTCAAATAAACCATTAACACACTGTTTTCGTAACTGGCATCAAATAGAGCAGATACAGACAGTCTAATATTCACACCACTAATTCTGGAATGAAACTGGACCTCTGTGGAGGTATCCAAATTTTGCACGCTCCGGTTTATTTTAATGTGCTCTGTTGGCACTCATATGATAAGTTTAATATGTGCTTTCCTCGGTGTGGTTGATAATCTCCTATATTACCTATGACTTGATAACGGGCGCAAGAGTGTGCGAAATTCAACACGTCACAAGAAAACATCTGTTGGAACCATATGTGGCGTTTCCATGGAAACCAGGCATGGGGAAAGAAGATGACGAGAGAGGAAAAAGCAAGATAGTAGGAGATGAGAAATTAAAAGATAGGGAATAACACGCAAATGCTCTCGCTACTTTTGGATACCACAGACCGCCACATATCATGCATGCCTTATGAAGGATTCCTAAAATATATATAGGCAGTTACAGTATTTTTTTTTTTTCTTTTTCACATGTTAATACCTACACACACTACTGTTCAAAAGTTTGGGGTTGGTATTTTAGTCTGTTTTCAAATGTAATTTATTTCTGTGATGGCAAAGCTGAATTTTCAGCATCATTACTCCACCCTTCAGTATCACATGATCCTAGAGAAATCATTCTAATATGCTGATTTGATGCTCAAAAAACATTATTATTATTATTATTATTATTATTATTATTATTATTATTATTATTCTATTAAAAACAGTTGTGGTGCTTAATAATTTTTGTGTAAACCATGATACAATTTTTAAAAAAGATTCTTTGATAAATAAAAAGTTCAAAAGAACCGTATTTATTTACAACCAATAGAATATAATTATTGTTGCGATTTAAAAATGTTTACAGTCACTTTTTATCTATTTAATGCATCATGGATTAATACAATTTTCTATACCAAAAATAAATTTTCAATTCAATTCAGTTCAAGTTTATTTGTATAGCGCTTTTTACGATACAAATCATTACAAAGCAACTTTACAGAAAATTAAGTTTTACACAATATTTAGTTAGCTTATCAGTGGTGACTGTCAGTTCATTGCATATAGCAGAAATGTTCAGAAAAATCAATTAAACAAACAGACGATTTAACATTATTATTATTATGCAATCAAACCTTATAGCAAAATGTGGTAGTTCTGTATGTTGTCTCTGGGTTAGCATCATCTGAGGTCCTCTGAGGGGCTGGCATCATCTCTTCTCAGGTAGTAGTACATTTAGTAGTACATGTAGTACATTTTCACTGATTATTATTATTATTATTATTATTATTATTATTATTATTATTATTATTATTATTATTAGTGTGGCTTTAAAAATAGCCATCTTATTAAATAATAATAATAATAATAAAACAAATAAACAAATAAATAAAAGCACATACATATGGATGCATCTTTACACATGCCCAATATCAGCATGCATTGGCAATCTTCTCTGAAGACCCTCCCCTCCAAATCCCATCACAAGCAATCACAGAAGACTCATTTGAGACACATTACTACCAGGTGTAAACACAGATCTGCTTCATACGATCACCTGAGATGGAGGCCAAACACAGAACAGGACAGAGCAAGGGAGAATTATTAGACTAGCACATGTCCAGTTGCCTCATTTATGTGAGGGTTGTTGGTCTGTCCATGGCTGCAGATTTGAGATACGGAGGATTTTGTCGCTAAGAATATTTTGCCAGATGTACAAACACACCCTTTAGAAAATTGCTTCCAATGTTCTTTGATCTCTTGAGTTAAATCAAATCCACTGCTGAACCGTAATGAAGTGCATGAGTACATCTTGCATAATACACTACAATAGTGCATTATGTTCTGCAGCAGGATACAGGTGTCATCCATTAGCCCTAATATACTGTAAAAGGCAAAGGAGCCAGTCATCTAGGCATTATGGATGGGCCAAGACCACGATAATGTATAACTCTAATGGGAGGGGGAGTGTAAGAGAAGTGCACACAACAAATTGATGTCTCTAGAGGTTTGAATTCAATCAGTGGCACCATAAACGAATCATTCAGATAGCATGTTTACAACCCTTAGAAACATATTAGCTCAGTGACGGAACCTATTGAGCTGCACTGCTGTCTAGATAGACAGCGTCCTAACTGAAATGGAACCCTTAAAAGTAACAGTTTACATACTATAGACAGAGCTCCTCATGTGAAACTCAAAGAACAATGAATTTGAAATGAAATGAGTTTGGTGCTAGGATGATCCTAAGCTAACAGCTCAGTACTCCAAGCATGTAAATATATCAGACATTATTTATATAGCGCTTTAAACAAAAAAGATTGCGTCAAAGCAACTGAACATACAATTTTAGTCAAGGTCACATCTATTCCACCTATATTTCTCCATCCTTCATCACATCTATTCCACCTATATTTCTCCATCCTTCAGATTAGGAAAACAGTGTGCCTCAATAATGCAAAATGTTCCACCATCAATGACAGTTCATCCTTGAATCTCAGTGATCGTCACCCTTCAGAAAAGTAAGCTTCAGTTTATCCCTGTACCTGAGAGAAATCCGCTGGGTATTCAAGTCAACGATATGCTCATGAAATGAAGTGTCCCAACTTGGAGGCCCTAAGCAAGGGGAGAGTTCGGTCCTCCACAATAAGAGGAGGACGATTTATTTTCCACTGAAGGTCAAAATTAGCTCACTGGGGTGGAAAAAAATGGATTCCACTCCTTGAAGTCCATATATTCAACAAATAAAGTTCTCAATCCTTCAGTACTCCATTTCATTTCATGTTCCTAACAGAAAGCATTCCACCGATCTGAATGACAAATGACTGTCAGCCCCTTCCATCTCTGAAATGAACACGTCTTCTTGGATTCTTTCGCAGAGGGCAATTGTAGCCTATGAGGTATCCGAGGCGCGATCATTTTGGTCCCTAGAACTTTACCCAAATCCCGCCAGGGATGACTTCCAGTCAAGCACAGGAGCTTCAAGATTTTGAAATGGGCTTTAGAGGGACTGGCTAAAATGAGCTCACTGGGGTGGAAAAAAATTCAATCCCACACAATAACAATAAAAGAAATATTAACAAAAAAAAAGTCTAAAATGAGCCCAATTCCAGCTCAAAAAAATAAAAACCAAAAACAAAAAATTAACAAAATAATAACAACAAAAAAATCCAAAAACAAAAAATAATACCTAACAGACAGTGTCCTGTGTGTCAGAAATCTGTGTTGTGACCCACGAGAGAGATGGGTTAAATGCAAAGCACAATTTCTGTCATCGAATCCCATCCTTGGCTAAAGTTGGTCATTCTAAAAACCAACAACTTTGGATCAGTGGACACAGGCCAGTTAGATAGGCTGCTTCAAATCATCAACTTACAAACCACCAGACCTAGATTTCAGCTTGAACTGCAGAAAAGTTGGTCAGTTTAAGAGCTAAGCGGACATAATTCGTGAACTCACCACCCTATCAATGAGTGATGAACGTTAGATTTCATTTTATTTGATCTTTTCAGTTGGGAATACAAAACCAAGCACATTCATTTCCCCGTCTAGGATTTAAAAGGGATCATATAAGGAGTCAAATGAACATCATATACTGAAAATACACTACAGAATCTCATTCAGAAATCAGGTATACAGCATCAGTATTAACATTTCAATGCCCACATTTACTTGTCAATGCCATTTATTTGCTGTTCAGAAGTTCATCTTGTTAATTATAACCAACATACAGAAAGTTAACCAAACCTACCTGAATGTGTGTAGCACCTGCTGCTCAGCATTTCTTGAAGGAAATGGACATTAGAAATAAAAGGCTGACGTTTATTGGTCCCTTTTAACATTCATTTAACTCTTAGCTAAACAGCTGTTTTGTTAATCTGTCAAATTGTTTGTGTACCAACAACCTTCAATAAAAATGTATTTCAGGGATCATATATAGTATAATCCTTTTATTGAAATTTAGGCAAGGGTTAATGAATTGATTTTAAATGGACACACGACACCATCTGCAATGATAAAACTGCCAAGCCTCAAAGAAAGATGTTAAAGAATGACTGATAAGTAAGAATTCAACCAGTTACAAACTAGCATATAAAGCAGGTGCTAGAGAATTAAATCAGTTCAAATCGTAGACTCTCGGTATTGAAGTTGAACTTTATTCCTCCATCTGTGTTGGTTCTTGCTAATTTCCATCTTGTCTCACAGTGCGAATGTCGCATTGCAGGAATGCCACTAGCACTGCATCACAGTGGGCTGTGAGGGGCTTGTAAATGCTCTCATTTGCTCACTCCCAGAGCTCTGTCATTATCCTGACAGCAATTTTATGTTTCCTCCGCAAACCACCTGCCAAAATTCATGACCATGATGTGTTACATCATTCCACCCCATTCCACAGGCTTTCAGAAGTAGGACACAGCACTTCAATCTTAATCCTTGTGTAAAGCAACTACAGAGTCTCTCGAGGTTTAGAGAATCCTTCCCATGGGGCAATACTGATGAGATGATTCTGACCTCTTGGGTCTTTCAGAATAATGGGCACCGAAGCCTGTGGTCATCTTTAATTTGCGTTGCAGAGATGAAATTATGATTTAGTGGCATTTAGTGTGGTAGAAGGAGTGATACCAACCTAAATGGTCTTTAAAGGACTGCTGGGCAAGATTTATTTTATTTATTTATTTATTTTTATGGGTAAAGATTTTTCCAGTAGTCCTTGTGCCTGATATTTACATCTCAGCCTTACACCATAGATATTGATGGACATTCCTGCAGATTTCTTTTGAAGATCTCATTTCTTGTGAGAACTTGATCAGACATAAGATTTGGTTTGTGGTAGATGTATATGATAAATGCAATAAATTGGAACAGCATAGAAAAGTGTATGGAGCAACCCTTGTATGAATCTAAAAAAAAAAACAATTACAAAAGGCAAACAGTCACTAATGCTTAACCCTGAAAAGTGACCCTGAAACCCTGAAAAAGGCTTAAAAGGTTTACTCAAGTCATCCTAGGTGTATATAACTTTCTTCTTTCAGTAATCACCTAGGTGTATATAACTTTCTTCTTTCAGACGAATCCAGTCGGAGTTATATTGAAAACTGTCCTGGCTATTCTAAGCTCTAGCATTGCAGTCAGCGGGTGTTGCAGTTGAACAGTCCACAAGTCGTCAAATAAAGTGTGCGCATTCATAATAAACTGTGCCACACATGGCTCCGGGGGGTGAATAAAGGCCTTCTGTAGTGAATGCATCCGTTTTTGTAAGAAAAATATCCATATTGCAAACGTAATAAACACTTTTCTCTCACTTCAGTTATCGGTCATACGCGGAAGCCATTCTGGCGGATGACGCAGCATGTATGCACAGCATGCGCACCTCTGAGATATGCTAGTATTGCAAGTTTATTTATAGGAGCAAAGGAAGCAAAGTTTCCTCACTTTAGCAAAGGAAAACCAGTGTCCTCTTGGTTTATATCGAAATCCTCCGACATTCTTCTTTGCAAATGCTCGATTTGTACTTCTAATTCGTGACCGGCGTTTTGTTTTGTTCTCTCTCTACATTCGTCACTAATCACACAACACCGACGTACTACGACATCCACCGTAACGGCTTCCGCGTATGACGTAGGATGACTCGTCTAATTTTCATTTTTGGGTGAACTAACACTTTAAACCACTAATGCTTAAACCATGACATATTAAATAATAGAAACAAAATTTACATTTTAAATTTGGAATTCGGAGCTCATACTGGAAAAATATAAATTCTATCCAGTGGCCCAAAGTGAGAAAAAATATGCAATTTATGGCAGTTTTTCATATGTACATGGCAAACAAGAGAGATTAAATTCTTATTAGAACAGATCTTTGGTTTAAAAATAAATCCCTTTTCTTAGTATTTTGTAAGATTTAGAAGTTAAGGCTGGAATACACTACACGACTTTTAAAATCTGAACAGACTTTTTAAACACTAGGCATCATGCACTTACCGACTTTGAAAATAGATACAGAAGAAAACTGTCCATCATACAGAACATGACATCTTGTAATATAACATAGCTATTGCACAGAATAAGAAAGAAGCAAAATGACATTGGGATGAAATAGATTACATTTACAATTAGATGAATTGATTTAATCAAAGATAAGGGGTGATTGTAGGCATAAAGCAAAACAAAGAATCTAAAACCTCAAAGTAATTTTTTTTTTTATGTATCCAAGTTATTTTAAAGGATAAATTCTGACATCCACCAAAGATGCAAAGCAAATTTTAACTTCAATCACTGTTACCACATTTTCAGTTGTACTCCAATTCTTTGTGTATAAAGTCTTGTTAGGTTCGGACACTGTGTACAGGAGATTAAGGTTAGTTTAAAAAGGAGCAACACCAGACCGTCAGCAATGCCTTTGCAGTCTCTGCATTGGTTTGACTAATCAAAATTCTTCTGGTAACTATTTGCAATGAAGGTTTTAAAAATTATGACAAATTTTGTTCAAATTGGACCAACAGCCTATGACGAGTTGAAATGACAAAAAAATCTGATATATTCATTTTGTAAGCCTTGACTCAAGGATTTGGGGGGGAGAGGGATTTCTAGACTTTTATGGTTATAGAGGTAAGAACCAAACCACAAATCGTCTTATAATAGCACCACAGAGTTTCATAAAGATGTGTGTCTGTGTGCCTACCCTGAGTCGCTGTGCACCATACTGCCAAGCTTGGCATCTCGAATGCCAAGAAAGATTTAGGACAAAAAAAACAAAACAACAAAGATGAAGAATATGAACAATTGCATTGCTGGAAGTTAACTACAGCACCTATACCACGCCAAGACCTGCGGCGAGCACATTTTCAACGGACACACAAAGAAGTCAAACTTGTTATAATAAACCAAAAACACACACAAAACGGACACACAAAACAATAGTAGCTTAGGCTTTCTGACGTGTGAGAATACACTAATTTGTAGGTGTGATTCTCATACGATTTATCAAACTGGCAAAAAAAAAAACAATAAAAACCAAACAAAAAGACAAGACAAGACCCGAGCACAACACACAATCAACATCAACAAACAGAAAAAAAACACAAACCAATCCAACTGGAATTGATTTCATCGTTCATTTACAATTAAAACTAAAATCGCAACCCGCTCTCACTCTCATACGGACCTGATCATGTTAAGACAATGAGATTGGAGGACCTCTAATAAGAAACGCACATCCACAGGTGCATGAAGATTATATTTACAATTCAAACTGATATTGGAACCACTTACTAGAGGCCAAATGTTTATTTATGCCCTTACTGATCCAAGAACCCACAATCACTTAGAAAAGCAACAGAAATCCTATCCACAACAAGTCACATGGTTTGAGGTGTCTAACACCTAAAGTTTAAATAAGAGATTTGAACAGACTCCTAACCGAAGTATAAAAGCTACACAAGTATGAGCAAGTGCTGCTTGCTAATCCGCGACTTAAGGAAGAAGCAACACTTTTTAATGGGCATAAAAATCGGCACTTCTCAGAGAATCAGAGATTCATTAACGTCTAACCTTGAGCTGATGTCACAAAAAATGTGATGCTTCAGTTCACCTCTAAGAAGCCATGTGAACAGTATAAAAGAAGCAAACACTTTTTATGGGTGATAGCGGCTGAGAGGGTCGCAGAGTCGCTCATCTCATATCTCACACACTCAACACATAAATCATTAATGTATCACGGGTGTGTGATCCCCATCTCTCTCACGCTCATCTCAGAGCTCAGTGATGCTACAGCTCAATGCTTATTCATGTGTGCTAGATCTGATTGTCTCCAGGGCTCAGACCTGACAGAGTAAAATGTTTGGACAGTCCATCAACCTTCATTTGTGTGCAATGCTACTATATTACCGACAATACATGCAAGTAAAATCAATGACATCATTCTATGAAAGCATATTCCATAGAAATAAAAGAAATCCACTTGAATCCCACCTTAATCTCCACATAAGTCACTTTTTTTTTTTTTTTTTTTGTAATGTGCAAAATATTTCCTTGTAGTACAGGGGTGTAATGCAAATCTTTCCCCGTCAGTGAGCTATCATTTCCAAATGTGCCCCTTTCCACTCTGACCTCTGGAATAACCCTAAATTCCTGATTATGTGGTATTTATACATTTTGACCAATTGTTCAATTCATTAAAGATGGGGGCAATGAGGAACCCTGCTGACAGAGTTCCCTCTGGGATATCTTCAACCTGAGGCTAAGATATAAATCCAGCATGCTGAAACTCAGATGGAGTAGAAGAGTCAGCATTTTCAAACATATAGGGTGCCTGTCACTGTGAAATATAAAACCAAAAATGAAGAGTATCTGCACACATATGCTACTTATGTTGAGTGACACTTGCTGGTTGTCAAGTTACTGTGACACTGATAGTGGTGTAGCTTAGTGGTTAAACATCTAGGCCGGTAACTGAAAAACTTTGTATTTCAAGTCCCAGAAGGGGCAAATCAATAGACCATCACCACTGTGTCATTCAGGATTGCATTTAACCTTCCTCTAAGACGGGAATAACCCAATGAAAAGTGCACTGCTAGTTGCTTAAGTACAAGCATCAGCTATATTCCTAATCTCTAAAACTGGTGACAGGCACAGAGCTCAGTTAAAAGCGCACATGACCTTCCATTTTTTTTTTATCTGTTTTGTTTGAATCTCTAAATTGCAAGTAAACTAAATATTCACAAGCAGAACTTTATAGAGTGCTGCAGTGATAATGTATTTTCTGTAGGCCAACCCAGAAGATAGCATCACTTTGGTTCCTTCAACAAAAACATTGACTTTTGGACTAAACGTCATTGACTTTTGGATTGTTACAGAAAATAAGCTCTGTAGCCAAGAAACATTTATGATGCTTACATACTTTGTTCATCAAGATAATCTTCACAAATGTACATAAGTTTTATGACCTTTAAAGACTAAATACAATTATCAGAATTGCTAAAAGTAGGTTTTAAACCAACTACACCATGGTTACATGACTTTATCAAATTCCCTAAGCTTCAGACAAATCTTTCAGTCTATAAATAGTAAAGTTTGAGTTTGAATAGTTGGCAAAAGCGCAAATATAATCACAAGGCTGTAAAAGTAAACAAGTAGAATTTTCTGTTCAGCATGATGTTTTTTAAAGTCCCTGAAAACCTCTGTACTCCCACTTAGCCACAAGTTAGCAAACGGCTTTCCAAGAAAGTAAAATCGGGTATAAAATAGGGTATTACTCATGTATTTTATGCTGTACAATAAAAAGGGTAGGATCTTGAGCTTGGGTTAACCAGAGGCCGTATTTCAGGCATTTAATAAAAAATCCATTCAAACAACCCATTGATTTTGGGATGATGAAACCAGAACCACACTGAAGCACTCTATATTCTGCTTTTTAATTTATGTCTCTAAAGTAATCAGTAATTTTTACTTTTGGAAGACAGGTATTCTGATTAACTTAAATAAACAAATAAATACCACATATTTTTGCATGCACCAGTCTGAGACTGCCGTATAGAGATTGCCATAACATTATATGGATTCATTTCTTTTTTTTTCCCACAATGAAATAAAAATAAATAACTATAGTTGGACCTGTGGGAGGTTCTTGGCCAGAACATGCTGCAGTGTGGACTAGACTTCATATTAATAGTAAAATGTCTGGCTGAAAACACAAATCCTCCAGGAGCAGTAACTCATTTTTACTGCAATGAAATTTCTATCATGTTCTTGATAAATTTTCACATTATCTTTTTCCAGAGGCTTAATAAGTTAATTTTCTGTGCACATGCATGAACCAGACACGGTGTCGGACATCAGCTTTCATTGTATGCAGTAGCCGAGCGACACTGACACATTAAACCAAAACACAGGCACGGAGCCATGAGAAATCAATATTCTGAGTCACTGACTAGTCAAAAGGCATTTGTGCAGGACGCTGATCACGTTTAGATGAGCGATCAGACCAAAAGCCAAAGACATTGCCAGTTTGGTAATTAGTGTTTAGTAGGTGGGCTAAAGTTGCCATTCATCCTCAGCCAAAGGTGCCATGTTTCCAACAGGCATTGCCACAGGAACACCAGCTGGTGCCGTGGACCAGCTGAACCTGGCTGACAGCCAATAAGGCAGATGCACATGGTGACCTGCAAAGGCTGCTGGGATATCAGACACAGATTTACCCAGACAGCTGGGAAAATGGTTGGCAGGGACTGAAAGAAGGAAAGATATGAAGACGGAAAGTGGCACAGAGAAAGACAAAGGAACAGATGGATGAGTTTCAGCAGGTAGTAAAACATTACCACATACCGGCACCAGCACCAATCAAACTGACCACCCTTTGCTAACCACTTACAATTATTCCCTGTAAAACTGGGGTGTCCAATCCTGCTCCTGGAGGACTGAAGTCCTGCAGAGTTTAGCGCCAACCAGCCCCAACACACCAGCCTGGAAGATTCTGATAATCCTGAAGACCTTGATTAGCTGGTTCAGGTGTGTTTAATTAGGATTGGATTAGACACCCCTGTCCTAAAATCGTTCATTTAACTTCCACATTTAACTTCCAAATCAAATCATTGAAGTCCAACTTATTCATATATAAAATGTCATATTTCAGCATTACAGTACAACATCTGTAATAGGGGGTGGGATACATACCAAATAAAACATAATAGCAGACTTTTACCAACCAGTTACATTTTTTGAGTATTGTTATTATTGCCTGTGTTTCCTGCTCTGTACTTTTATTTTTTACAGCCATGACAAAATAAATCATATTTTATTAAAGTTGCAAATCTGCAACCTGAACTGAATGTGATTTTTTAATTTTTTTTTTTTTTTTTTTTTTTTTTATAAAAATAAAATAAAGACAAGAAAAATATATATTTGTACATCCTTGTGAGTCTCAAAAACAACTATCACTCTTGCAGGAACATTAGTGAAATTTCAGCAAAATTCTGCAGGCAAAAAGGGTCCATTGCCTATTGCCAATAGTATAGTGAAGTATGAAGCACAGCTAAAACTCACATAGAAGTCACTTTCAAGCCAAGCAGTTTTCTGTTGGTCAATAAATCACCAATTTAAACCTGTTGCGAAATCCACATAGGGAAAACTTTTGCCCAAATGTGAAAATTCCAATCATGTGGATTTCTATTGATTAGATTCCACCCACTTAAAATTAGCCAAACAACAGGAAACCTGACCACCCCTTTCTAATCTGGTTTATTTCATTCATTCAAAAATTTAGACTTAGGAACTCAGAAATTACTGGTTGGAATCAGTCTGACGAATCCTTCAGTGAACAAGCTCACCGAATCAATCAGACGGTATTACTTTCTGATATACAACATGTCTTGAAATAAAGCAGACATTAAGCACTCAAGACTCATAAACTTAAATCAGTAGCACTATTGACTGGTTGTTCATACGGCACAGTTAATTACCTCAGGAATTACTGAGCAATATCTGAATTAACCATGCATTTATAATTTTAAATGTGTCATCAAAGGCCAACTGAACCATAAAAAAAACGAACAGACTGTGAAACGGAGAGGCTTCAGAACCGAGGAATACAGCCATCATGCCCAATTAAAAAGAGAAAAGCCTCATTGCTTGTATGGAAGTGCATAGCAGATATAATAGATCAAACAGCATTTTTTTTTAATAATAATTATAATTTTGTTCCAATGTTCCTGACTGTTCACCCCTAATTTGTATCATCTGGGAAATGAGTCTGTTTGACTTTAAAATGCAGTAGTTTAAGCTCTGCTAGGTAATACAATTTTTTTTATGTTGCCTTCAGATGGATGGCACTACATTAAAAAAGAAAGGCTTCCCACCTTTATCTTACAAAGGTGAGAATAAGAACAGCACTGCCAGTTCCAACCGCAAAGTCACAGACAGGAATAGCTGGCTTGGGTTGAATTCACTTAGCCTCTGCCATTGCTCATGATGTAGAAGGTGGCCGCTCAGTGATTGTCACCCTGTCTCACATAAGCTCCTTTCCCCCACAAGCTCTTGATTAGATTACTTTTGGCTGTCCCAGGAGTGGCGCGGCACACTCTGAATATTAGCTTTTTGACTGGCCCATAATCAGCTTGAGGAATGATCTAATACTCGGCAGCTAATGGCAACTCATGTGACAGCTCGCTTTTCTAGAAATTAATTTGGCCTTTTTCACCGACTTGCTCTGCTGATTAAGCTACTCCTCTCAATCTCTCTGCAACACAAACACACTCACACACTCAAACAGACAGCCCATTTCCTTTTTAATTCTCTTCTTTTAGTGTCAGTCACCATTTAGATTATATTAAGATTATAAACCTTTTACCATGAAGAGCTAAAAACTTGAATAAGGTCAAAGGGGGAAAAGTAAATTTTCTTGCTCAAACGTTTGGGAAGAATCTGCAGGTAAAATTACGTGTACTGAGTGTGTACATTATTAGTAAGTCCCAGGCCCAGCACTGAACTGACTTGAGCTTAATAATGACACTGTTGTCTTTTAGAGCTGCTTTACAGCGGAATCTGAACTGTCTCCATAGTTTAGCTTCCATAATTGATTCTGCTTTCCTCTGTGAAGCTGCTTTGACACAATCTGTAAGTGCTTTAGAAATAAACAGGTTTCTGCAGGTTTTGTGAAGGTAAATTTAAAACTTTAAGACCACGTAAAGAATGTAAATCTGTTAACTAAATAAAATTTTACAAAAAAAAACTCAAAAAAAAAAAAACTTAATTAATCAAAAAAACTCTACTCATCTCTGCAAATAGCAAAAACAAGTTTTTGGGCAAACCTCATAAAAGCATGGGGAATGAATGTTTATTTTTTCAACTGCATACATCATTTAATGCATGACTTATTTGTGTAAAACTTCCTAATCATCTAAAGACCTTTAAGGCCTCATTTGTGGAAAAAAAAATGATTAAGACTTTAAGATCTTTTAAAAAAAATATATTACAGTGTAGTTTGCAACAAGGAAATAAGGTAACAGAATATGACATAAGTTTCTTACCCTCTTTGTCATCGTGTCGTATGATGGCGTCCTGGATGACGTCTGAAAGTGTGAAGCTGATTTTTTTTTTTTTGCGGTTGGTGGAGCGGGGCTTGGGGAAGCTCTGCTTCTGTAGTGTCCGCTCGCGCTCGTAGTAGACCCGCAGCTGCTCGCAACGCATGCGTCTGACCAGCCTCTGACGCTGGCCCAATGGCAGAGACTCCAGCAGACACTGGTCTATCTCCATGTTCTGCCTGAACACGTTACATAGCTGAAAACAACCTACACAGAGGGAAAGAGGAGAAGATGTGCAGATGGTTGAGGTAAGAGATATGAAGGAAGAGTGGAAGAATATCAAATACGTAGCATGGCTAGTAATAACATTTCACATCTTTTCAATAAAAAAGTTATTTAATATATTTGTCAAGGTAACGAGTTCCTTCAGAAATTTCTGAAGGTTTTTTTTTTTTTTTTTTACTTTAATACATGTAAACCTAGTGGTTGGAGAGTTATCAAATGTTTTGGGGTAAAAATCACACCACATGACATTTTACAACCTGAACTAACATTGTTTTTTTCATAAACCAGTCTCTCTTTCTATAGATTATTTTAGGGGAAGTCGTGGCCTAGTGGTTGGAGAGTTTAACTCCTAACCCTAAGGTTGTTGGTTCGAGTCTCGTGCCGGCAATACCACGACTGAGGGGCCCTTGAGCAAGACACCGAACCCCCAACTGCTCCGGGTGTGTGTTCACGGTGTGTGTTCACTGCTGTGTGTGTGCACTCTGGATGGGTTAAATGCAGAGCACGAATTCTGAGTATGGGTCACCATACTTGGCTGTATCTCACGTCACTTTCACTTTCTTTTTTTTTTTTTTTCATTATCTAATATTTTAAGAGACTTGTTGCCGTTGACACACAGTCATGAGTGTCTCCAGGGCTCCTCTCCATTATATTATTTCCTTTTTTTTTTCTTTTTTTTTACTACACTACTGTCAAAAGTTTGGGGTCATTAAGTTTTGTTAATTCAAAAATTCATACTTTTCTTCAATAAGGAGTCATTAAATTGATCAAAGGTTACTGTAAATATGTTTATAAAATACAAATGATGCCAAACATCCTGAATCCTGAATAAAACAGTATCACAGTTTGTGCAAACATTTTAAGCAGCACAACTGTTGTGAACATTGATAATAATAAGAAATGTTTCTTGAGCAGCAAATATTAGAATGCATATTAGAATGATTTCTAGAGGATCATGTGACAAAACTGGCGAAATTTCAGCTTTGACATCACAGGAATAAATTACATTTTAAAATATATTCAAATAGAAAACAGTTATTTTAAATTGTAATATATTACAACATTATTGTTTTTACTGCATTTTTAATTAAAGAAATGCAGTGTGGGTAAGCAGAGACTTCTTCAAAAGTAACTTTTGAATGGTAGTGTATTTGGTCTAAGAAATATTACTGTTTTTTTGTTAGTTTTTTTTTTAGCATGGTTTAAGCTTAAAGTAGCACTTTATGATTATTATTATTATCAGATTTTATTGCAACTTAAAATGTTACTGATACTTAATATAGTAAAAAAAAAAGTCTATGCTTTATCCAATCTGACAGCTTGGTGAAACTTTTTGTCTTAAAAAGGCATCTAATCTAATTTAATTATAATTTCTGGTGTTTGAAAAAGCACATTGTGGCATCTCTGTCACACTATTTCGGTCATACTATATGCACAAATTCTACTCTAGCATACTATATAGTACAGACAATAAGTAAATTAATTAGCATGCAGTCTTTCTCTCCTCTGCTTAACCACTAAAGTGACGTGACATACAGCCAAGTATGGTGACCCATACTCAGAATTCGTGCTCTGCATTTAACCCATCCAAAGTCCACACACACAGCAGTGAACACACACACACACACTGTGAACACACACCCGGAGCAGTGGGGCAGTCATTTATGCTGCGGCGCCCGGGGAGCAGTTGGGGGTTCAGTGCCTTACTCAAGGGCACCTCAGTCGTGGAGTTGCCGGCCCGAGACTCAAACCCACAATCTTAGGGTTAGGAGTTAAACTCTCTAACCACTAGGCCACGACTTCCCCATAAACCACGACTTCCCCCTAAAGTCAGGACAAAACCAATGCTAGATAGATAGATCTGTGTATTTCTCAAAGCTTAGTCCATTCAAATCTTATCTGGCAAACTCTGCTGAGTAGTGTGTCTGTTTAACCTTGAGAGAGCTGAGACTCTCTCCACACATGGCATTAGAGACTGAATTATCATGACTCTGCATTTCTCCTGCAGTAGCATGGAACAAAGCCAACATCATCCCTGTACACACACTGTAAAGAACTGCTGAACACTCTGGAAGGGGCTGTAAATAAAGGAGAAAACTGCACCCACTGAGAGACATACACTGTAGGTTATTGTAGGGCATTTATTAAAAAATAACTATCAATAAACACCACTTGTGCTATGAGAGCCATGGTTTTGAAGATTATGAAAATATGGAATAACAAACACTGCAGGATGATTAAACTTAATCCACTATTAACACAGAACTATATGTCCGGCAAACAAATAGATGCAGCATCCACGAAACAAACTGAATCCACAGTTACAGAAAGTGTCTCAACCTGGTCTACTTCCACAACAACTTTGATGCACCTTCATGAATTCTTCAGATGAAATCTCTGCTATTGAGTTGAATTTGTATTATTAAAAAGAGTGAGGATAGGTGGGAAAGAGGGGGGTTGAAGAGATAAGGTCAAAAAAAAAAAAAAAGTAGAGCTAGCAAAGTTATTTATTTACATGTCTTGTGCTATGAGAGCCATTTATTTAAATACATAACTTCAAAAAAAAAAAAAAAGTATAGAAAACAATAAAGTTGAAAAAAAAAAGTTGAGCTGACAAATTATTATAATCATTTAAAATAACAAACCTCATTTATATTATGAGCGATTTATTAGTGCACCATGATTCTCATTTAACATACCACAAAAAGACATCCATATCGGTCAGGCACTATTTGATACACCTTTCCTTACTATTCCACCATGATTCTCATTTCATTTACTTTAAGATGTGCTGGACACACCACCATTTCACTCACAGACACAAGTGGACATATTCACCATTTAAAATTAAAAGGAAATTTTTATGCTGATTAATAATTAAAGGTTTAAAATGTTTGAGTCAGACTGGCTGCCCTTCTCCTCAAGGTTCATTTGCTGCAATCACAGAGCTGCTCAATCATTCTCTCACACATTCCATCTATCCTCCGCCTGGAGCTGAGCCGGCGCCAGCCGCACACATCATGCATTATGAAGTCACTCACCACCCATCTCACCCAGAGAGATGAATAAGAAATATCTACAGTTAGAAGAGAGTGTGTGAGCTCTCCAACTAAAAAGTCTGGATGAATTATAAGGAGTTTGTTTGACCTTGCTGATGCAGCCGCTTCTTTCTATCACAGCAATCACACGCACATCAATCCCCTTCCTCCAGGCTGTGTTTCAGGAACGACAGCAGGAAGAACAGTTTCTCTCTCTCCCTCTAAGACACAGCGTTGTGCAATTCTGTAATTACTCTGATAATTCAGGTCACCAGAAGCCCTTCAGCCAGGGAAATAAAAGTTTGAAAGTCTGCCTTTGTAGACAAATTAGAGGGAGCTCTTTCTGCTCTCTCTCTGTTTCTATTCAAACACACACACACACACACACACACACAGTGTCATAATGTTCATGCCTGCTACACAGAGCCAAAAACCCCAATGACAATACAGCACCTTTCCCAGGGTCACAACGCCAGCCATCATATTCTATTTTAATCTATACATGAAATGGCTTCTGATGAAGACAGAAGGATCAATTCTATAGTCAACTGAACCATGATGGAAATGATCTGTTATGTTCTATTCTATGAATGAGGACAGAAGAATCTATTCTGTTCTATCCACTGTCATTCAATATATTGTGGTCGGTAAGAGTTTTTAATGTTTTTGAAAGAAGTCTCTTATGCTCATTGAGGCTGCATTTATTTAATCAAAATAGTAAACATATTGTTACAATTTAAAAGAACTATAACAAGAAACTTGTTGCATCATTAAAACCATGTATTGTGTTTTAGCTTTCAATAAAGAAAGACCCTTTTGTTTTATTCTTTTAACAGAATCATCGGTTCTATTAATGGAACAGCTAATGATCAAGACAAAAATATCTATTATATTATATATATTTATATATACTATATATTTATTATGTTCCATTTATTGATTCAACAGAACCTCTTTTGTCATCAATTCCTAGAATCATCATCCGATGAAGGCAGCAGTATATATTCTATTCTGTTCCATTAATTCATTTAACAGAACTTATGATTACAAATTATGTGTTGTATTCTATTCTATTCCACTAATAGAACTGACACATATAAGGTCAAAAATTGATTGAATAGAATTGTTTCCCAACCTTGTTCTTGGAGGCACAACAACAGTACCTCCAATTTTTGGAACTCCTCCTAATCAAACACACCTGGTTAAACTCATGAGTTTCTTAGTAGAGGTCAGATTAAATGTGTGCTGTTGGTGTGCCTCCAGGAAGAGGGTTGGGAAACACAGCTTCAAATGACAAAACTCTATTCCATTCTAGAGAAAGATGGAACATGGAATGTGATGTGAACAATGGAAATTAAAATTCTGTTAGACAAAATGCCCATTCCACAACCTGTCCAAACTGCTTCTCTCAAATTCCTTGTCCGTAAGGAC
The DNA here is from genome assembly GCF_018340385.1 of Cyprinus carpio. Classification (NCBI taxonomy): domain Eukaryota; kingdom Metazoa; phylum Chordata; class Actinopteri; order Cypriniformes; family Cyprinidae; genus Cyprinus; species Cyprinus carpio. The sequence continues at coordinate 8,104,426 of NC_056580.1, forward strand.
ATAAGAGGTCAGGCACATTTAAAAAGGCAATTTGATGTAATAGACTATTGGGACCTTTTAGAGCTGTGAGTGAAAGAAGTGTTTCAGTAACCTAATTTGACTCCTAAACCATAAAAATGGAACACGACTGCTGAGCTCTGCTGGATCTCCAGGTCAATAGTGAAGAAATGCATTAACATTAAACTTCAAAGACAATGACTGCAATCTTTTTCCAAGACCCAAAAGCAAAAAATAAAAATAAAAAAAGGCAGACAGCTAAAACTTTTTCTATTCATTTTTAAGTCAAATATATTATATTTCAGATGTCAGATGTCAGAAGACCTTGAGGAAAAAACAGCCCTCCAAGCTGGTTATAAAGTTAAGTCAAGGCTATTTTTTGGATGTTTAGGAGTTTTATTGGAAATCAAGACAAGTACTGATAAAGAAAATGTTTTTGGGGGGTTTGAGAGGTGATGTTCTCTCTGCTCGGAGTTGTGATGATAATCAGACACTGGCTGAGGAGAGAAAGAGAGCATGACTGATGCTTTCAATCTGCTCCGGGAGAGATGACTATCTGCTTACAGCATCACACCTGTTACAAACGGACACTGTAGAACACATATGCCATCATTCAGCATGGCAATTTACATATAGTCTGCTTTACTGTGTATTACACTGAGGGGCACATGTGAGGGGAGGGGTTGGATGCTAAACAAAAATGCATATGGGACGCATGAATTAGAGAAAGGCAGTTTATACTGTAAGTTAAAAACAGCCTCAGCACAAAAGACAAAAACAGAGAAAGTGAGAGAAAGACATAAACTGTTGATCCCAAACCACAACTGACTTAAGGCAAACAAGAACATGCTAAAGTGTAGAAGGACTCTGAATGATATCAGTTTAATGGTTAAATACCTCCTATTGCATACATAATCATATTTTCCATATTTTAGATAAATAATAAAGTGAATAAAAGTAAGAAATACAACAAATGGGTACAGGAATTATGTAGTGAGCAAAACTAAAAAAAAAAAAAAAAAAAAAAAAAAAAAAAAAAAAAAACTATGAGACACATAAAAGACACTTTTTGGCTGCTCTCTTTTCAGCATATGGTACAATTCATCCATTTAAAAAAATAAATAAGTAATAAACACCACCAGCAACAATAATAATAATAATAATAAATGTGCTTGTATATATTTTTTTAATTATACAGTATATTTAATTTTTAAAAATTAAAGCACAAAATTAATTACACAAGTAATTCACTTTTGTCTATAAAACTTTAATATACAGTAGTGAAATATTATAATTTAAAATAACTTTTTTTTCTATGTTAATATATTATAAAATTTAATTTATTCCTGTGATGGCCAAGCTAAATTTTCAGCATCATTACTCCAGTCTTCACTGTCATGTTACTTAAGAAATTATTCGAACATGCTGATTTGGTGCTCAAAAAATACTTATTATTATCAGTGTTGAAGAAAAGTTATGCTGCTTAATATAGTTGGGTCAAGGCGTGATTTATTTCAGGATTCTTGCAGGAATAGAAAAACAGCATTTATTTGAAATAGTAAAACTTCCACATTATTACAAAACATTTCTATCACTTTCTATAAATAAAAACATTAATTCTTACATTAAACATTGACAAGTCATCAGTTACTGTTGACTTTGTCAGAAGAACAAGAAAAAAAAAAAAAAACTTTTTCACCCCCATTTCAATATCTCTCCCTAAGATCTGTAAAAGAATAGGACGCAGAAGCAGAATTATTCATCCCTCCAATCTTGCTCTGTTCTGCATTCTGGTGCTGCCTTCACTGAGGAAAGCAGCAGACAGGCTCGCTCTCCATCTGTGCTGACTCAGTCTCCACTCTGATAAGACATTTTTAAATAAGCTCCGGCACTGCAGTTAAATAATGCTTTGGTTATAAAAGAATCCAATTACCCTAAAATCAGTTCCATAGCTTCTCTCCTTTGTCTCTCCCCAGGAACGCTACTGTAGAAGAGCTATGAAGCAAACCTCTGAGGAACCACATAAGGTCTAAACACACTCCTGGCCTCTCACCTAACATCTGACAATATGCATAATTGTGCATTTACTTGGTAATACCCAATACCAGACAGGGGCTACAGCTCTATTCCATATCAATTCTCAATGTGAAGCATCTGGATGTTTGAGAAAACTATCCCCCCCCACCCTTCATCTTCTAACCTACACATCATTTTTTTAACACCTTTAAGACTCACAGCTCCTCAGGTAAGTGCTATAATTGCTGCACTTCCAAGCCTACAGATTTAAACGCAGTGCCGTGAACATTTGTCCTTCAAATGCACAGCAATGTCAGACACACTAAGAGCAATAGGGAATCCCATAGCTCCACTCAACACGGATGTGGAAAACATTCTCATTTAAAGCCTTGAACGCAATCCACAAGACTCAACCATAAGCTGAAGTCAGTGTAACATTCCCAGAAAACACACAGGCAGAGGAAGCATAAACGCAATTCCATTAACAAAGGGAATTAGCCATAAGCTTTCATCTCACCCTCAGCCTGCTATCAGTAAGCCACAGATATGTGGGACAGTGGGACAGTAGCACATCCAGTATAATCACAGGACTGTATGGCACAGGTTCAGAGCTCATATGAAGCTATATTTTTAAGAGACTCCCATTTCCTTGTCACGGAATGAAACAAGCATGATCCAAACTCGGCCAAGAGTGAAGATCATGTGGATGAAAAGCGTGCAGAGGAATATTGACCAACTACATTCCCCCTATCATTAGTAATGACTCGCAATTCCATTTAGAGAAATTATGAAGGGAAATTAGGGGACGATGGTTGTCTCGCAAAGTAGGATAGTAAAATTGAGAAATAAATTGAAGTGTCTGAATTACTGTATGACTGTGTAATTAGTCAAATAAATTTCCAGTGGTGAGGAACAGAAAGCAGTTGGCTTTGGACATTAAGAACAGTTGCATTCGCCAAAAGGCAGAAATGAGATGCTGCTTTACTGCTAGTCCCAGCATGAGACTGAGTGAACCAGGAATGAACTCCTGTTTTCTCTCTACCCTGTGTTGATTTCATCTCATTCTTCAGCTGTTCTCCACTGCAGTCTTTCCTTTCAACTCCGTCTCTGTCTGATAAAGTCATCTACCTTTTCGTCGTTCCCTTTTTACATCCACTTTACAGTCCAATACACCCGTTTTTTATTCAACCATTCACCAACATTTCCAGGGGTTTCATCTTGACCTCATTCATTGCAGACGTAGACCTCTCCTGAAACAGCATTTGCTACCTATGGTGTATCTACAATGTGATCTATTAATCTAGAAATTTCGTTACAAAGAGATAGAATCAATTGTGTAAAAAAACATTATCCACCTAAAACAGCATTTGCTACCTATTATCTACAATGTGATGCTATATACAATAATAAAACCATACAAGAAAAAAACAATTGAACAATAAGAAATTAACCGTATAATAAAAATTGGACAATAAACACAACAAAACACAAAAAAAAAAAGAAAGAGAAAATTAAAAATTACAAACAAAAAAAAAAAAAGATTAAAACTTTGTCTTTTCTTTTTTACTGATTGTGAAAGTGGGATACAGCATTACACACGCAATCGCGTTTCCGCAATAATGCATTCAAACAAATGGAATCTTAAGATGTAATCGATCTGTAGATAAAAAAGATAACTGCACGAAAATGAACTGCTATTTTCATACAAACAAAATTTGAAGTGCTGGTCTGTTTACAGTTTTATAGCAGAAATACTTGACATAGCCATTACTAGTAAAATAAAAATAATCAATAAAATAAATTAATCAAAAATTAAACTCTAACTCAAAAACTGTAAGCAAATTCTTATATCATCACAGTTTTATAGCAGCAGTCCTACTTTCTCTTTTTGAATTAATGTAGACTAACAACACCTGCTGATACAGAATGAGTGGTGCGATCCGATTTTCTCTCTCACACGCAGAAACTGCAAAACACACTACATGTTAGTTGGCTTAGTTGGCGGAGTGCATAGGCTCAGTCAAAGATGGAATAGTACAACAGCAGAAAAATAACACTATAAACATCATAAAAATATTTCTTTTTCTAATTAATCACAGTATATTTTTCCAATCAAAGAAAATTAATGCAAAGATGGAATAGTACAAGACCATTCAAAACTTAAAAAGGTCAAATGTGGCATTTATATATAAATATAATAAAAAAGACCATTCAAAACTTAAAAAGGTCAAATGTGGCATTTATATATAAATATAATAAAAACAATATTTTAGTAAAAGCCAATGGGATATTCAGTTTGGGCAGGAAATGACTGTAAACAGAGAATAGAATATGTATAATCTAGATTATTTACACAGAAAAATTAATGCAAAAGCTAGAATTTTTGACAATGTTGATTTTATATGGTATACACATGAACCTTGTAGCATAAACCTAGTCACTACTATTGTCAAATGTAGCCTGTCTTATAGAGTACTGATATGACACACATGCAGTGTGTCATGGGTGTTGGCTGTGTTGGTGACACCTCTGACTGATTCCAAAATATGTCACTTATGTGTGACTGAACCAGTCATAGAGAGAGGCAGAGAATTGCAGGAATGTTGGGATAGAGAGGGAGATTGGTGAGGTTTCCTCCTTTTTCTTGGTTGTTTCTGTGTCTCCTCTTCCAGGCTGTCAGGTATTGATTTACACTGGAGTAACATTCAGAGAGCACTCTTTCTGTCTTTCAAACATAAACAGACTTATCTTCGTGAATACACAGAGGATGCAATGACTTTTAAAAAAAGAAAAAGAAAAAGAAAAAAAAAACTCCTTTCTTTACTTTCACAAGACTGATGCGATCAGACAAATCCAAATGTGAAAGACATCCATAAGCACGCACTTGTCTCCTGTACTACATCTCAAACCTTGAGGGGGATCTGAGAAGTGCACTAGTCACACGCATAAACACACAAACAGCCTCTACAACAACACACACACAATGCTCTGCCGGCTTTGCACCCAAGTGTGCGACCTTGCGCATTCTCTCACTGTTTGCCTCTGGCACTGGACACAGTCTCTGTCCTCTCAAACACACAGGAAGTAAGAGTAAAGGTGAGGGGAAGAGAGGGAGGGGTAAGTGATTGCACAGGCCACTTTCTATGAGTTTGCTGTATTATTTTTATTTTATTATTGGAGGTACAAATCAATTTTTTTTTTCATTGTGAAAACTATTAGATCTACTAACACTTGAATGTTTTACTGAATCAGAGAATTTAAAATGAACGTTTTAATTTTGCCAAAGACGAAAACTGAAAACAAAATTCTGTTAATGAAATGTGGATAACTGAACAAGTTGTAAACCATCTGTAGTAAATTTCTTCAGCAGTAAGCCACCACTCGATATTTTAGCTTACCGATTTTTACATATTACTAGCATCAATTATATATATATATATATATATATATATATATATATATATATATATATATATATATATATATATATGTGTGTGTGTGTGTGTGTGTGTGTGTGTGTGTGTGTGTGTGTGTGTGTGCACAAGACAATTTGTTGCAGAGAACAAAATTTTATGAAAATAATTCAACAAAGGCATCAGTTAACTATTAGAGAAAGTTTCTTAATACACATCTGAGTGATTCTGAGTATGTAACATTAATGAATAATTATAAAAATCAAATTTGCTCTAAACATTTATGTTCAAAATTATTCAACCCCCAAGTGTCAATTTTTGGGCAGAATCTTTAATTCTTTAAAACCACCAATAAACACAGCCTGTAAGTGCTTAGAAGCTTCTGTCATCTCTCTACTGAAGTCCTGGCTCATTCCTCGCCGGAAAAAGCTTTCAGATCACTGATGAACTTTGGTTTTCGCATTGCCACTGCTTTCTTCAAATTCAACCAAATATTGTAAATGAGAGGTAAATCTGGAGACTGAATAGGCCACTCAAGTACATCATATGACTGATATCTGAACCAATCCTAAATAGATTTAGATGTGCAGTATCCTTTGGGATGTCTGTCCTGCAGGAAATTCCATTGATCCTCAGCTTCCGTCTTTGCACCAAAGGCTTTATAATTCTTGCCAAAATGGCCTGATACTTCAAAGAATCCTTGATGTTTTTCATACGGTCATGATTTCCACCTCCTTCAACAGTAAACCCCACCCCATAATAGGACTGCTCCAAATTTGACCATGGAGATGGTGTTATTCAGTTTATAAGCTCTGCCTTTTTGCACCAGACATACCGCTGATGCATGGGTCCAAAAGTTCCAGTTTGATCACATCACTCCATAAAACATTCTTCCAGAACTCCACAGGTCTATCCAAATAAATGTTAGCTTATTCACGTCTGCCTTTTATGTTCTTCTTGGTCAAGAGTGAAATTCGGCAAGATGCCCCATCACACAGGCCATAGGACTACTTGTCTAGTGTTTTAATGACCACAGTCCTGACTCTCTGTGGTCATGTGTAAAAATCCCAAATTCACCCATTGGCCTCTGACCATCATGGCCTCCTTACAATCTCCATATCTACTGATTGGCTACATCACTCTCCTCTCCACCAATAAGCTGGTGTGCGGTGGGTGTTCATCCAGGTGGATGCAGCACACTGGTGGTGGTTGAGAAGATACCCCATTCTATGTAAAGCGCTTTGAGTGCCCAGAAAAGCGCTATATAAATGTAAGGAATACTTATTATTATTATTATCTTGCAAGTCTCTGGCTGGACATTGCAAGTTTTTCTCAATTGCTCTAATCAAATTTGTTATGATATTGTGCTTTTTCCTTCTACACCCTTAAAGGTTTTTTTGGTACGACACATTTTAAGCTAAGGAATAAGGCTGCCAGCTGTGTCTCTAGGAATTTTTAATGTCTTGGAAATCTTCATGTAACCGTAGACTTTCTATTGTAATAAAACTATTTCTTCTATAACTTTTGAGAGAGCTCTGTTGAATTTGCAACTCACGTCAGCACATGCATGGGCTAAGTTTACATATTTGTATGTGTAACGCATGTGTAACAGTGTGCGTGCGTGTGTGTGTGTGTGGGGGGGGGTGTATGTGTATATGGGAAGCTCTAATTTTCATTTCAACCAGATGATCCAACGGTAGCTGCACGGATCTCAGGCTGCCTGGCGGACATCTCGGCATGGATGAAAGAATATCACCTACAGCTCAACCTGGCAAAGACTGAGCTTCTTGTCTTCCCTGCCACTCCAACTCTACAGCATGATTTCACCATCCAGCTAGGTTCTTCTACAATTACCCCATCAACTTCGGAAATCTTGGTGTAACCTTTGATGACCAGCTGACCTCCAAAGAACACATTGCAAAGACTGCTCGATCTTTCAGGTTTGCATTGCACAACATCAGGAAGATCAGGCCCTTTTTAACGGAGCATGCTGCACAACTTCTTGTTCAGGACCTTGTCATTTCTAGGCTGGACTACTGCAATGCTCTTCTGGCTGGACTTCCATCAAGCACAATCAAACCTCTACAAATGATTCAGAATGCAGTGGCACGACTGGTCTTCAATGAGCCCAAAAGAGCCCATGCCACACCTCTCTTTTTCTCCTTGCACTGGCTGCCAGTTGCGGCTCGCATGCAAGTTGATGCTTGCATATAGAACAGCCACAGGCTCAGCACCCGCCTATTTCCAATCACTACTACGAATCTACATCCCCTGCAGAAGTCTGAGATCCGATAGTGAGAGACACCTCGTGGTACCATCACAGAGAGCCTCAAAATCACTTTCCAGAACATTCTCGTTCACCATTCCTGGCTGTTGGAATTATCTTCCCACCCCCATCCGGAGTGCTGAATCCCTGACAATTTTCAAGCAAAACCAAAAAACTAATAACCTATAAAAAAACAAACAAAAAAAATAAATAAAATAAATAAATAAAAAAATATATATAAATTGTCTTTCTCTTTATTTATTCCTTCTCTTTCTAGTCTATACTTATTTGAAAAATGCCTAAAACTTGGCATTACAAGCACTTCCTGTGTCTGTTTGCCTCTTTAAGAAGAATCACTTTATGTATCCCCCAAGAAGCTTTGGATAAACGCATCTGCAAAATGACAATGCAAATGTAAACATAAGTTTATCAATAGCTGCAAAGAAATACCAGACAAATTTAGGTTGCAAATCTCATTTAAAATGAACTGAAAAATAAAATAGCTTATAAATATTTACTTGACCTCCTGAGGATGACAGCAACATTGTCTATAGTGTACTGTATGTTATGCAAAATAATTTTTTTCTGGATCTACTTTGTACTCTATCCATGGAAAGTGCCACAAACAAACAAAAAAATCATTAAACAGAGCAAAAGCATAATATAATCTACTAAAAGCAACAGAGGGGTGTGTGGGTGGGTGTTCAAATGAGCAAAACATACAGAGAAAAAAAGCACTAGAGATGAAGGAGAATTAGACTGTCTGAATAGAGATAAAAAGAGAGGGGTGGCGAAGGGACGAGTTTAAAAACTGCCTTTCATCTACAGCTGGCAACACAAATGCTTCCTGATTACCACCTTCTCCCACATCAGCTTCTCCATCCTCCCAGCCACCACTGCTACATCCGTTTCTGTCTAAAGCACTCCCTTCCTTCTCTCCATTATCCTACCTGACACTTACTCTTGTACAGGCGTTCATGACCACATGCCCACCACAAATACATAGATGCACACTAGAGAGGGATCCTGCAGAGGCTGTCAGACTATCACCCACCGGCTGTCTGTCTGAAAGCAGGCAGACTCCCTCAGGAGGTTCCTACACACCTGCAGCAGCAGGTCCAGCAGCCACCGGTCAACTTCTACACTGATGCCGCATCCTGCTGCAACTTCACACATACACACATGCACATCAAGTGTCAGCTCACAAAAGGTTCCACTGCACATGATGCATTAGGTATGTCAAACACATCCACATCCAGTAAGCACCCTCGAATTTTGATTAATATGATCTGCATGCAGACACACACCCTACATCACACACAATTCCTCCTGCCTCTCGATCACTCTCTCTAGCAAAGGGACAAAATGACATCATTGACAAATGACATCATTGACGAAATGACATCACGGGCAGATGCATGTAAGGAAAGGCGCCTCTCTCGCGGCTCGTTACTCACAGCATTTGATGAAATGATAGTGTGACATTTTCTCCGCGGATCACAGCTACAGGTTCGGGCTCTCCGGTGCGGTGCTGTAGTAACCGGTGTGATAGCCTACATCATTCAGAGCCCGGCTGCTGATATTCGCTTCACCTCCCCGTGCATTATTAAAGGGCGATCAGGTTGCAGAGGCGGTTGTGGTTGTAGTGAAGGAGGAGCGGTGGATGGATAAGGTGACGGTAACCGCGCTCGCGCTCTCTCTCTCTCCTATCAGCAGCCTGCAGTCGCGTCGCCTCCACCGAGCCGCTCTATGACCATGACCGCCACACGTGCTATTGTAGCGCTGCTGATTGACGCATCCTTAACCCTGCCCACCGCTGCGCACACCCCTCGAAACGCGAGAGAGAGACGGATAGGGAGGAATGGATGGACAAGATTGTGATCATGGGAGGAGGAAGGAGGTTTGGTGAAGGAGAGAGGAAATGGGATGAATTTTGGGCATATACTGAGGGAGAGAGGAGGTGAGTTACTGCAGTGCGGCGCGTTGGAAGCGTGAGATGCGACGCGGGAAATATTGAACGGTTAACATATTTCAATGAAAGAACATTATTATTAGCTTTTAGGGTGACAATTAGGCTGTCAATTAAAAATAATTAATTTTCTAAATCTACAATCTAGAATACACAATCACACACATTTTTATTTCATTTTTCTTTCCTAACATCTTGACATCATGATGTGCAAAGAGATCTGGAGAAATATACATTATCTGTTACAATTTCCATTCATCTTAAAGTAGCACACCAACTCCCCAGAGTTAAACAGTTGAGTTTTGCCGTTTCCGAATCCATTCCACTGATGTCTGGGTCTGGCGGTAGCACTTTTAGCTGCAGCTTAGCTTGGATCATTGAATCTGATTAGACCAGGGGTCATATGATGCGATTTCAAGTTTTCCTTTCTCTTTGGAGTGTTACAAGCTGTTCGTGAATAGATACGATCCCTAAAGTTGCAAAGACTTAAGTCTCAAACTTCTGTCTCAAACGCAGCCATAAAAGTCTAAAGACTCGTCCACGCCCTCCTAAAACGTCCCTACATGTCTACGTCACGATGTGGGAAGATTTACATAACGCCACCCAAATGTTCACGCAAAGAAAGAAGGCGTAACTTTATTGTTGCTGCCACCGCAGCCGCCATGTTGTGAAGACACTGTGTGTACTCAAATTACAAACTTTACTACAGGCTTAATGTTGTGAATCGGGCTAAGGTAAGGAGATAGTTTTAAACACTGATTGGTTATGTACTTGCACAATAATTGATTTTTGAAAATGTTTATCTCAAAAATGGTTATGGAATACAACTTTAACAGAATTTGTAGTTGAAGGCATTATTAAATAAACTGTGTAGAACTTTATAAATTATGTCTGCACCTGTCAACAGTGCAGCGCTTCTGATATACTTGAAGGGAAAGATATGTTGCGGTAAAACAGGACACGAAGAAACTATTTTTAATGTAATATCAACCTCATGAAAAGCTGAAAAAACAGTGAGAAATCTGTCTGAAACATATATTGTACATAAGCCAACTATTTAAATAAATAGCACAGACAGAATGCAGGAACAAAATGCCCTAGAATGCAATGTCATTTATGATAAAGTGCGTATTCTGTTGTGTCTCATTGCTCACTCTCAGTGTTGATGGAGTTCTGACAGCTTAACTGCTCAGCAATAGTGTTTAACTTGCCACAAATGACTTCTGACAAGCTTCATCCCTTCTGCTGTGGATTTACACCTTCATGCATGCACAAGGCCAGCAATGGAAATTACAAACTTGCAAAGTCTGCAGTGTGTTTGTGAGGTCGTGTAAAGCACATCAGACTGATTACATTGCTTTTCCTCCACCATTTTGACCAGTGAATTCGGTTCACTGTGTGTTGGAGTGTATGTGGGTATGACTGTACATGAATGTGTGCATATCTTTGTCCATCTGCCAAACACCTCCACACAAACCCACACATAAACTTCAATTTATAAAGAGAGAGAGAGAGAGAGAAAACAACAACTGTGAGAGCAAGAGAAATGGAAAGAAAGAGACCAAAATAAAGCCTGTAATGTGTATCCAGGTCACAGATTTAACCCTCCTCTTCCTGTATCTGCTCGGAGTGTCGGGATTCATTTGCAGTAAAACTCATATGCCATACATGGATATTGCAACAATGGTGTAAATGGAGGGGTCTTAAATGAATCAAAGCATCAAAAAAATAAAATAAATATATTAAATAAAATAAAAAATCCCATTAATCCACAAGACTCTAATCCACATGTATATCATTTACACAGATAATTAACTCATTCTTATGGACCATACACAGTATGTGTAAAAATAACTTGTCAAGGTGATGGTTGAGTGGAAAAAGTTCTATCACTATGACCACATTAATAAATAAAAAACTTGATAAATAATTCTTATGGTGAGTGGACGTATTTGAAAGGATGCGTCTTTCTCGCTGCTATCATTCACAACAGATGCGCTCACCCAGCCCCCTTGAGCAGAAGGAATGAAAAAGAAGCAGTATGGGGGAAAGACAGATGGAAGGGTGGGTGATAGATAGAGATATGATGGCAAAAAGACGAACAAATTGGCTGAGGAAGGGACTGTAGGAATATTTAATGCAGCTTTTGATCTTAATACATTAACTTTGTGATTAGAGACACTGGCGACAGAGATGACCTGACAGAAACATGAAATGTGTGAGAGACTGCAACAAAATAAAATGAGTGGAAAAAAGTACTCAATTGTAAGTATAAAAAAACTTGGCATTTCAAAACCTAGTTGTCTTGCTGTCTACTCCCTACATATTATTCTGAAATGGATCTTCTTAAGTGACTGATTTGGAACGCTTTGCATAGGGAGCAACTGTGTGTGACAAATAATATTCTCAGAAAAAGTACATGGTACTTTTTATTTAATTCAATAAAGTTTGAGGTTAGCATGTTGCTAAGCTAACAGAAGTAGACATGAAATTCACTCTATTTTGTATCTATTATGTAAATGAATCTTATAGATTTTATTGTGCATGATTTATCTATGTATCATTTTTTTATTATTTTTAATGAAAATATGTTAACTCGATCTTCTAGTGAAAACAACAGACTTCTCTACACACCCTACAGTTCTAACAATCGACTGCAATCTTGCATTCATTTTTAAGGAACGCTGACACCTCAAAATCCAATCAACAACCGAATGATAGAAGTCCCCACCCTACAGTTTTTTCAATAATCTGCTACACTCAGATGTACAGTATGTCAACAATACAGAAGAAAAGATCTGTCACTACTTTAATTTCATTGAGACTTTAAAATGAAATAAATATAACAAAACAAAAAATTAATGATTTATTTCTCTCGTTTTTATGCCACCTTTTATTTTTTGAGGTATATATATATATATATATATATTATTTATTATTAATGATTTATTTCTCTCATTTTTCTACCACCTCTCAAATTCTTAGCAAACAACAAATTTCTCTCGTTTTTCTGCCACCTTGTATTTTTTGAGGATGGCTCGAAGTCTTGGCAAACAATAGAGAGTTACTAAACAAAAGAAAAACATAAGAGATTGAAAATACTCAGAGCAGGGGTGGTAGACATATCCCCCCATGGATGTGATCTCAGAGAAGGTCACTTTTCATGGATGAGCAACAGAGATTATACATCACTTGAGGGGACAAAAGACCCTTAACCTCATCTTCTCCCACCAGCCAGAATTCACCTAGTAGTTAGAGAGCAATGGATTTGAGAAGGGCCCTTCCACACAAATAAAGGACAAAATAATAACTGAATTTACACAAATGTTCCTGCTCAACAGTTTACACATATTTAAATTTTAATATTGTATGTTGCTAACTCAAGCATCAGTACCTGTAGATTTTGTTATAGTTGTGCATAAGTCCTTATGAACGCATTAATTTCATTAAATTTTGTGATTATTTTGTCCTGTATGTATGTATGGAGTTTTTTGTTCAGGTTTACTATTTTGTCTCTGTGAAATTCTAAACACATCTTACAGATTCTGCAAGGAGTATGTTAACAAGTCAATTTATGAGCATGACTGCATGCATCGTTACAACTCCTTTTATAAAATAAATAAATAAATAAATAATTCACATATGACAAAAGAAGGATGAGCAAGTGGACATGTCTCTGCCAGTCAGTGCACTTGAGTCCACCTCGGTCAAAGGTCACAGAAGAGTACTGTCTGTGCCAGTGAGTCAGGACCTGGAGAAATAAGAAGTGATGTTTCCCTCCATCCGCACGCTATGAGAAATGTCAGACCTTCACACTGGAGATGAGAGAAAGCTAAGCGAAGGGAGGGAAACTTGTCTCCTCTGTCAGACTAATAAAGTATAGGAGAGAGGACTGTCATTTGAGGTAAATGTCAAGACTGAGAGGGAGGAACAGAGATAGAGAAAGAAAGCATATGAGCGAGAGAAATTACCCTATTTCCCAATGATGAGATGAGGTACGAGTCTTGATGTATGTATTAAGCTGTTGGGACTGGGATGGAAAACACAGTTATCAACAGCTGTCAGTCTCAATAGACCTTTCCCTGCCTTTGGGCGAAGAGGCCTCTACAGTAATAAACCAAACACTGATCATGAGTATAAAGGACACACCATCACTACATCAAAACCTCTGAGATCGCAGCTGTGTACTGCAAGTCAATATACATCATTTCAAAACTCAGCAAAAGGGCAAAGTCTAAAGCTGAAAGTGAATACAGTAGTACAGTTAGAGAAGATTAGGGTGGATTTGGCACAATATAAGGGTGAGTGAAATACTTTTCAGTTTTGGGTGGATTTGTGAGCACACACAGTCTATGCAGTCTATGATCAGGCAGAGAAGGTCATTGCTGATCTATATTATCAGTAGCACATTGGTTCACAACCCCCTCAGGACTCACTTGTGACTGTCAGAATCACACTTGAACCTGTTTGCTTCAGGTATCAGATTGAAAATAGCTGAAAACTCAATTAATGTATTTGGGTTATCCACAGCAATTCACATGTGAATGGCCATCATGTGTCTGTTCCTCAGTAAATGGATGACTAACATTTCCACTCAGAACCAGTTAGGTTTTTACTTTTTATTTTATTTTTAGCACACTGACACAAATATACTATAAGACATACTATATTTCCATGTCCTGTTTGTCATTTATTTAGCATGCATTAAAGGGACAGTTGAACCAAAAATGCAAATTCTGACATCATTTACTTACCCTCATGCCATTCTCTCTTTTAGTAAAACACAAAATTAGTTATTTAGCAGAATGTCCAACCTGTTCTGTTCCATTACTAAAGAAGAGAACAAAAGATGAGAATACAGCACTATAAAGTAGTCCCTACAATCTTTGGACTATATACCAAGACTTCCTAAGCCCTTATCATTGTGTGAGGAACACACCAATGTTATTTTTAACTAAAAATATAGTTGTGTGGAACAGCAGTTGCATCATGATTTAAAGCACGAGTTAAAGCAATATTATCATTAGCCCTCCTGTAGCTCAAACAGCAGAGCATGGCACTAGCATCTGTCACAAGGAGGCAGTAGCATTGCTATATATATTTTAAAAAGGTTTTTTTTTTTTTTTTTCATGACAGGAAGAACAGAACTCATATTGGTCTGGGTTTTGAGGTACTGAAGTATTCGCATAAGAGCTCAGGCCTTATGTAATGCCTATCAAACTTTCATCTAACGAGCATGCTATAACCAAGCAGTATTTCATAGTGCCTATTAAAAATAGCATGTGTATCTTACCTGTGTATCTTGCTTTCGTATTCACACACCACAGCTGTAAAAGCTGTCGACGAGACCCTGAGGAAGCTCTTTTCACTAATTAAAACAGCTTGTGACAAGGATCTCACAAACACTAATGAATCAGTTCAGCCATATTGAACCAGCACTTTCAATTACGGCAGTATTCATGGCCTGGGGAGGGTAAGCGCCCCAGGAAGGGCCAGGGTTTAAGGAATGAATTAAACATGTGATGCAATCTCTACATGACATTAATTATTCAACCCCTGTGTTGTATTTACACTGCTAAATATTTCTTTCCCCCCAAATTTCACTGCTGAATTCTATTAGCATATTTCAAGGGTTAATTTTCCCAACCAGTAAACTGGCAAATGAAAATCTCCTAAAACGTTACCCTCAGTAAACTGTGTAGTGATACACACAGTTTGTCTATCAAGCGCTCTACTTAATTCACATGCATTATAAAATATTTAATGGAACATTCCAATATGTTTTACTGGATCTACAGGTCACACAAATGGTTCAGTCGACTTATAATCTAGAGGTCCATTAAGCGGTGGATTAATAAACTGTCTTTCTGTAATCCATTCCTTTCCCTTCATCTAACATAATCCCTGTAAATATAATCCCTTCGTCTTTCTGTCTTCTCACTTGCTCCTTCATCCACAAATATGTGGTTTGCTTTCTATTTTCATTTTTATATGCACTGTGACGTCTTAACACCCACTGATGTCTTTGGATACTTCAAGTTTAGTGTCCAAACATAGGCCATGTTTACATCTGAAAAAATTGTTTAAAATGTTCGCAGCTGTGTGCAGCTTTAAAACAATATACAATATATGAAAAAAAAAAAAAAAAAAAAATTAAAAAAAAATGAAAGAAATTATATATGATTAAATAAAAATGAAAGAAATTTGGAAAATTCATACATAGTATGTAAATCCACAAGAGTTTACTGAACATCTTAATTGTAGGCTCTCTTTTTCCAGTTTGAAAATCTATTACTTTAATTCTTCAGCACCCAGGGCATACAGTATCATCTGTACATTAAGGAAAGTGTTAAGAGTCAGGAATGGAGGTTGTGCTATTGTTAACTATGACTGTTGATTGTCCTACTTTAATGAACGGAGCCAAAGTGCTCTTATTGGATCAAACGGCTGATTCTTCAAATGAGCTTGACTCGTTCAATGGCCGTTTTGAGAAATGTGATGAAGTAATGTCTCGACTGAGACTGAGAGACTCTGAGTCAATAGAGGCCAGTCTGCTGCAGTGATTCAGGTGTTTGTGGGTGGAGAGATGGAGTGTAGAGAAAAAAGATCTTTGAGCTATTAATCTCTCACAGCCAGACATTTGATTTGTGGCATAAATTCTGATCCAACGATTGAGATTATCCTGCCCCAAAACCACACTTCCATCCAGACTAATACTGCAAATGACCAATCATAGTGCCATTTATTGTAGGAGTGGGTTGGTCTGAAATTGATTACACCACATTCATACACTGGTGTGAAAAATAAATAAATAATAGTGTGTCAGTCTGAGCAAATGGTTCTAAAGTGAAAACTGAAAAGATGTGAGAAAAATTTACAGAAATTATTAGAATGTCTGTCCATCCAAAATCAATAATTACAGATTATTCCAGATATACATCAAAAACAAAGCAGAACATACTACCTGGATATCTACTTAACTTGCTATTAAATGCTATTAAGGATCTTTCATCCTCAGAGGCACTCATCATATCAGCCTGGAAACTTGTGTAAATTTTAGGCAAGGCTTGACATTTTTGTGTGCTGTATGCATAAGATGGTCAGTAAATGAACTGTGGGCATAATGTCTGAGGTTGATTCTTTGATGTTAAAATATTCTAACCTTGTGTACATGCTGAACCATTAACATCACAGCTTTGTTCACACAGTTTTAAACTGATCTTTTCTAGCAAACTTCTTTAGTCAGAATGTCACTAAGTCATTGCTTATACATGGGCCCAAAAGGAAAAATAGCATTAAAAAAAAAAAAAATGTTATAAATGTGTTAAAGCGCCTTATTTGTGTTATAACAGAATAAAAAGTGCATGATATGACCTCACACAGTTAAATCAAATGTATAGCCCAAAATAAAGGTTAATCTGCACATTTATACTCTAATACCTGAAATCTGGTAAATTCCCTCACAATACCCCTGAATCTATCCTAATCTCAGTAGCAAGCAGTATTAAATGTTTTAATCCTGTTGTTTTTTTTCTTATTTTTTTTTTTCATTTAATGCAGCTCAATATTCAGCAGTCAATACAATACAATCAATACAATATTTATTTATAAAGCACATTTAAAAACAACCAAGGCTGACCAAAGTGCTGTACATAGCAGAACCAATAAAATGCAGAGCACTACAGGACAAAAAGAAACAACTAAAAAAGTAAAACAATAGAAAAAATAAGCAGTAATCGAATCAAAAGTCAATAAGCATGAAAAGCAAGAGAAAACACAAAAAGTCTTTAAAGAAGATTTGAAGATGAAAACTGAGGGAGCCAGTCTGATATAGAGAGGCAGACTGTTCCAAAGTTTTGGACCAGCAGCCGCAAAAGCACGGTCACCATCTCGTTTTTTAAGCCTGGATCTAGGCACGATGAGAAGGCAGTGATCGCTGGATCTCAAAGTACGAGAAGGAGTGTACGGACAGAGAGCAGATCAATCAGGTACTGAGGGGCCAAATTGTTAAGAGCTTTATACACAAAAAGTAAAATTTTAAAATCAATTCTAAATTTACACAGGAAGCCAATGGAGTTTAAAACAATAGGGGTGATCGAAAAGCGTGCAGTGAGGAGTCTAGCTGCTGCGTTTTTGCACTAGCTGTAAATCGAGAAAGAGAAGTGAGATAGCCCAAAGTAAAGTGAATTACAGTAGTCACAGTTATATGTCGAATGCGTGAAATCACTATTTGAAGATTCTCTGAGTTAAAAACGGTTTGACTTTAGAGAGTTGGCGGAGCTGAAAAAAGCATGACTTACAACAGCACTGATCTGTTTCTTTTTTTTGTGGTCAAACAGAAAGCCCTTTTTTTTGCACAGCTCAATATTGAGCAGCATCAAGCGAATAGAGTCAGTAACTGTCACAGTGGCTGACTGTGAGCAATCAAATAGAGTCAGTAACTGTCACAGTGGCTGACTGTGAGTAATTAGCTCCTCTTAAAACTCTGTTATCTCACCTAAAACTTAGACACTTTTATATACAGTAAGTACTGAAGCCAAAAACGTTTTTAAAGGAAAGGCCCACAAGGATCGTCTATGGTGTACCAATTAAAATCACTTTGTCTTCCATGTAGTGAAGACAGCAAGCCTGGAGTCAGTACGGGTCGAGCTGTCTCTGAATGTTTAATTGAGCAGAACTCTCACTGCACCCAAAGAGCAGGAACCTGAACCTCCCTTCAGTCACATCTACAATCACAGTCAGATGTTCTCAGGAAAGATGAGCAATTCCTGACAGAACAGCAATGAACAGACTAGACTGATTTGACAAGCTACAGAATGAGAGAGGAAAAATGAAAGCAACAGAGTGAAAAGTGATATAAGAATAAGAACCATAACAAGCTACAGAGAGTATGACTGTCTGCCAGTTAAAATGATGGATCATTCCAATTAGAAAGTTCCCGTAATATATTGGATACAATATTAAAGTCACAATTTTTTAAAGATGGAATCATATTACAGTATAGCTTTCTTTACTAGTATAATTTTGCCTTAATATCACTGTTAAGTAAACATATGGGTAAATAATTTTTATCATTTTACCATTTTGGTTTGAGTATTTTGTCAATTTTGTCCAAGAGTCCTGTACTAACTTCTGATATACAGTATATATAAAAAATAAGAAATACCCCAGAATATTTTACATTGGGAATACTGTACAAAAAAGTGAAAGTCTGGTACAGTATATAAATATTAATTTATGTTTCTACTCAGGCATATTCATACAAGTTAAAGAGTTCAAAAGGTGCTGCAAAACAAGCATGATCCAGATACCTTTTATTGACCTCTCACTCCTCTCCTCCTGAGCTACCTTCAGGAAAACATCAGTCCCACAGACTCAAAACACCTGAAAATCATTTACTCTGTGTTTTTCCTTTTTAACCAACCATTTTCCATCAATAAATCATTCTCCCTGTTATTTAATGTGTTTACTTCTGATAAATGACAGAAAAACACATCCAACCCAAGCTGAGAACAGATGCAGGATGCAATTAATCATATGTAGAATAAATGTCCTCTGGGCCTCATGAAATATGATCAGAACTAATTTCTGTGTAAATCATTTGTAAAAACTACTAAATGCTATATTGAGTGCAAAACATTGCATTAAAATACTAGTGTGCAAACATCTACTGTTTTTCTTTTTTTATGTACATTTATTCTTTTTTAATGTTTTATTTGTGTCCTCCACATTTGCAGTAATTATATCCATTTACATTTATTTTCTTTCTCTCCATCTCTCTCACTCACAAACACAAGCTGCTGGGAGACAAGCCCTGAAAGATGCATGATTAATTTGGCCCATTAACTCAATGCCAGGGGAGAGAAGGAGAGGGAGAAAGAGAGAGAGAGAGCAAATAAATAAATAAAATTCCCTCAAATGCTCATTTGCTCATTTAGAAAGCATGAAAGAAAGAATGAAAGGTCAAAGGTACAGTCCCACATCCACATCTTACCCTCCCCATCATCTGTCAGTCATACTGTAAGCATCACACTGGTTGACCTTGCCTCCCTCACCGTTTTTCTTTTCTTCTTTCTTCTCTTTTTTCCTCGCTCAGGGACCCTTCTCCATCGAGACACCCTCTGTTATGCTATGGAGCCAGTTGCACCCTTGCAGACAGCTGCTCCCTCTGAAGTCATTCAACATTCTCAAACTTCCAGCTGTCCCTCAAGCCACAGCTGTTTGACAACAGAGCCTAACGGAAAACTAGACCTAAAAAAGAGAGCATGAGAGGGATGAAGGGAGGAGTCTGACCCTGACTGGATGAGATTCTAAATGACTAATACCAGGACTCATGCCAGGATGTCCGATTTGCTCTCCAGACCTACATTAGAGCTTAAAGCTGGAGGAGCACCCAAACACGTGCAGTATTTTCCTTACCATGAGGCATTACTGTAGGTCACATGTGCATGCACATACACACTTTGCATTTTCCTGCTCAGGGAAAAAGAGACGGGAACATGGGAATCTCTCAGAAGACAGCTCTGAGGAGACATGCAGTGGCAGGGAATATCTCCCCAGAGACAGGAGCAGAGCGAGGCGAGAGGGATCTGACCACAGCCATGCACACCAAATGATCCACGCACACACATTCATACGCTTGCTCACTGCTCTGTGGTGGTGTAAACAAAACTGTCATGTTACTAAGCAACGGCCTGTTTTGGTGGAGCAGTTTGTACACTAACAAACACTGGGACAAATGCATAGGCTATGTTCATTTGGGATTGAGCTTTATTTGCTATCAGTGGTGACACGAGCAGGTCGTATAATGTCTGAACAGGTAACCAAATCAATCTGTTTCTTCAAGCCACAAGTACTGTAATTCCTGTAACCACAGTGAAAGACAATCACTTCATCCCTAATCCGCACTTCAAATTTCCACCGGAAATAGTAGACCATCTGAGTACAATACACATTTCAACATACTATGATTTTGGACAAACTAATTCTACTCTTGAATAGTGTTTAGGATGGATAGTGGGCCTATGTGAATAGAGATGCAGTAAAATAAATCAAAGGTCTCCCCTATTTCACTTCTATAATATTTTTCATATTAAACATGAACTTAACGTTAACTAGCATGCTAAAGTTAACATTTCTCAAGCACTTTCATGATCAAAACTTTCAAGATTAACGTGTGTAGTTGGAAAAAAAAATCATTCATATACAACTATATGGATAATTAGCTATATTACAGTATATAGTACATCATCAAGTTTTAACACCACAGCTCAAGTGATGCATTGTTTGCTTTAAACTGAACATTCTGTCATCATCTACCACTCTCAAGTTGCTTAAAACTTTTGTCTGTGGAACACAAAGGATTGTTATCTGTTAAGTTCTCTTGCAATTTTGCAGTCAGTTCAGAATGGCTCCCTGATACATGCTTGTATAAATAACTACTCTCTACATGGGCCACCATGAGCAAAGATGCAGATTTCATATGCTTCTGGGAATCCTGCTGCATCTAACTGAGCAAATGTTCTAGAGATGATTGAGAATATTAACAGAAAGCTTTCTCCAGATATTACATTGATCTTAACAGTGACATCTATAGTGTAACACTGCACTTCCACTCGGAGCCTGAGGGTGGCAGTGTTCACACATCATACATAGACCTACATTAGTACAGTTTGGGCAATATGTATCCAGACTGAGGAATGTTAAAGTCACTTACTCAACTCTGTCACTGGTTACACACATTTTGGACATGCACAATAAACCCATTGTTAATAAATACATGATCTGAGATGAAAAGGCCAAAAAAAAAAAACACGGATACTGCACTAGTTTAGCAATCCTCAAGCTCTGTCAGAATCAAGACAAGGTAAAAATGAGAATATTTGGTGTAAAAGCCACAAATAAAGTCTCTAACAAAGGCTCTCTTAGAGCTGAATATTTCCCTGCTCCACTGTCTTCATAGGATGCTGTGAAGATTCAAATGAAGCTGCTAAATGAACCCACATGCATAATGAGCAGCATGAATAATTGAAAAGATGAAGTGAAAACGCTGATTATACCGTAGCAACGATGAACAAATGCAGCAGAACATTTGCCAAACTCTGACATTCTGAGTAATAATACATGTATATGTCTACAAACAGGGCCTCGTTCACGAAACACCAGCGGAACAAATTTGTGTAAAATCCTCATAACAGACTCAGGTCAATGCAGCAATTTACGCATGAATGTTTGCATGAACAGTTGACACAGGAATTTGTTCTGCTTGTGTTAATGACGCCTCAAATGCATAACCAAAGTGCTGATCACACTTTGGTTCACAAAATGTTGTGCAAAACAATTGAGCAGGAGACTGACTAGATCAAGCATCTTGATTGGTTTAGTCATGACCTTTAACCCCTGCTGATTGGCTCTCCTACTATGGACACGGAGGTCGATGCTTGTCATCAATCACGAGCGAGTAGCTTGTAGCACATTATAATGGCTGGGAGCGAGCGCCTTTTCCCGCAACGTAGAAAGCGGTCATCATAAACATACATCACACACACACACACCTCCCACAGCCCCACATGACATTGACAAGCCTTTTATATGCTGGCAAAGGAGAACATGTGGGAAAATGGTGGCTCACGCGAAGTGCACATGGTGTTTACACACTCACATTCACCAACTTATACAAATCCAGAGACACATTTAATATAACCACTACAGCCACTATCCTGGAATACCACAAATCCAAGTACATACACTAATAAATGCCCACTAATGTCCATAACCTTGGAGCAATTAGATGGCGATATGACATAGGCACAGTCCAATGGCATTTTTGGGGTCTAAAGTCCCCACTGTGATCTCATCCTCACATACACACCGCCCCTCACGTTACACATGGTATATTTAGAGCTGAACCAACTGCATTTCAAATCAGTCCTTTAACTCAGCCTGACCTGCCGGATAGATCACACCACGTTCATTCTCTTGCACTCACTCACCCCTCTTTCCCCATGCACCCGTTTACTCCTCTACCTTCATGTTTCAAAGAAGGAAAAAATAAAAGACAGTCGAATTTCAAGCAACACACAAACAAGCACACCAAACACTGAAGTAAACAGTACAGAACGCTTCCTACCGGCAATCCCGCCCAGCGCTAGAGGAAAGGGTGAATGAAAGAGAAAAGGTAGGGAGACTGAGGAAAACGTGCCTGCCTGTGTACGCCTCCGCTCTGCTCCACCAAATCAATTTCACACTCTCTCACCTCACAGTCACCATGATGTCATTCATTCATCAGTTTGGCATTGCCATGGAAACCTTGGCTGGCGTGGTTTTGGTTTTTCCTTCCCGTGACAATATCCATTACCATATCTTAACCACACCCTCTATAATATCCAACCCACCCCCCCCATTGTGTACGTGTGTGTGGTGTTTTAGTGGGGTATGTGCGTGTTCAAAAGGCTGGACTATTTAATATCCAAAACCACCAAGGCACTCAAAGACAGAGTGTTCTTCCCAATAAACACAAAGACAGAGTGTTTTATCCAACCACTAATCAAGACCCCTTACACTCCTCATGCAGGGTCCAGACTTATCATCTCTTACTTCAAAAACATATTATACACACAAATAGACTCCTCATTCTGACCCCACATTATTGATTAATCCAGTCTTTTCAGTCACACACAAATAGACAACGAAGCACCCCTGCAGCCATGTCTGGGTGCCCAGGTTAAGCTCCTACATTCTCCACCAAGTCTCCAGTAATGAATAGTTAATAGGACTGCCCCCCTTCATTATGGTGCATTCTCTGATAGTCTCATATCTGACCTTGGGGGATCTACATCTTCATACAGACCCTGTACTTCCTCATATTAATCATAGTCTGTAAAAAAGATAAGAGACTCACCAGGAACCACCTCCCACCCACTTATTACTGTCTGGACCAGAATAGTCGCAGTCGAAAATCATCAGTCTGATTAATTCTTAGCAGAAGAGTAAATCTTGTGGAATAAAGGAAATTGATTCTGTAACCAAGGCCACATTCCCTCACTGGTCCTACATTAGGGTAATATATTGTGAATAGCATTGACCTTGTCCAAAAATGAACTGGATGTCATTGTTCTACACTATCTAAACAGACCTGGTTGTGAACAGTGAAGGCTTATTCACATTCATGGGAGTATAGCGCTGTAAATTATGTTAGTTTGAAGCATCAACCTTTTGCTCTTATTTGACCCTGACTATTGATCATTTGGTGGGAAACTGGCTTTCTACATCCAAAAATCTATCCTAAATTAACCAAACTTACTTACTCACCCTACTTATCATAACAACGTAAACCAATGTTACAAACCAACCCACACACTTAACCAAACCTTTATTAAGCTTGACATAATTATGCTCAATGTGTAAGTATTTTTCCTCACTCATTTAGCTTTGTTTTAAAAACTGTCGTTATTTATATTTGCTTTGTCGTTTTATTTATTTTTAATATGCTCTCATCCCTTTGCATGCTGTCATCTGATCCTTCAACAACTCCTTTTTTCTTTCTTTGAAGAATCGAAGCGATCGCCAGGACTTCTCTTTTAAGCTTAAAAATATAATGTTTCCACTGTGAAACTATTTCTGAGTTCTGCTTTCTTGCTACCTAGCAACCTCTGTGATGCTATCTAAAAAAAACTAAACAAAAATAAACACTAACCACAAATGTCTTACAAATTATTTGATGTATAGAATGTATACAGTAAATATATATATATATACACAGTATATACATACATATTGCTTACATATTATTCATATTATTCTTTAAATAGATATATATATATATATATATCACACACACACACACACACACACACACACACAACACCACACACACACACACACACATATATATATATATATACACAGTATATACATACATATTGCTTACATATTATTCATATTATTCTAATGTATAGAATAATATATTGTTAATGTATTACAATATATTGAATAATGCATTCTACTTTTCATATATTGAAATATATGTGATAATATATTTACTTGTATATCTCAGTGTATGTGTCACGCTTTTGTGAAGGGAGGCGCACAAAGACAAAGGTAATCCAAACAACATTTAATAGTAATCCAAGATGATAAAGATTCATACAAAACACAGGGTAACACAAGCAGCATACGCAACAACCAGCAGCTAACTGAACTGAAATGGGAGCTTAAGTAGGGCGAGATAACAAGGGACAGACAGGTGAGTTTGATAACTATCAAACACAGGTGAACTGAAAGAACTAATCAAAGGACGACAGAAACTAAATGAAAACACAACAAAAGAAGTCCAGGACTGTGACAGTAATGTGACTTTATATTTAATACTTCATAATATAGAAGTACATGTGATAAAATATGGTACTGTGTGTGTCTGTATACATTTGAACATACATGTACTATACATTTTCATTATTTACATGGCAACATGAGTATTTCAATAAAGCTATTACATGTAAAAATTTTAGTTTTTACCTTCACATATTTGTATATGTATAAATATATAACCATCCATGGTCGATGCATATTTTGTAGTGTATTGAAAAATATAAGCACTAGATTCCCACATGGAAATGTATAATTTAATACTGCATTAAACTTTCCAGTATATTCCCATCAAAGTTTCAGAACTGAGTGATGTCTTACTATATCATCAACAGTTACAGTCTGCTTTATTACACTTACAGACAGGAAATCAATCACAGATCTTTGTCCTGCTGTCGCCAAACCTGAATATAGTGCAGGCAAGCAATACATGGATGACAGAGCATGTGATAACACATGGTGAGAGGAAGACAGGAGAAAAGATTTAAGTTTTCTTTTTATTTTACATAAATTATCCAATGCTGTGGTCAGTCTGACTCTACCAGCCCACTACTGGTTTTCTCATGTCATAATCAGTCTGTCAAGAAATGGCTTATGTGTATTTAGCAGCCTGCCACTGATCATGTATGTTGAATCATGAATCAGTTCTTACATTTGAGGAGTTTGTGTGAGACTTAAAAAAAAAAAAAAGAAAGAAATAGATGTCTCTCCATCAAGTGTGTGAACATGTGCTTTATTTTAGAGACAAGTAGAACTCAAACTTGGCCTTTCTTCACAGTGTGATATGGGTACAAAGCTCTCTGTTGTATGGGTTTTACTTTGCCTAATAATTAATTACTGAATTTTTTTTTATTTGTTTATATGTTGTATATTTCAAGTTGGCCCACACAATGCAGTCCCATGTGTGTGTTCAGGACACAGAGTGTTTCTATGGGAACTGGAGTTTTTAACGGCAGCTGCAGTGACACATTGACTTTACCAATTGGCAGTTGGCTCTATTGTTTAGAAAGCGGTAATTACTCCACCATATTGTGCAATGCATTTTCTCATATTCATAATAATAAGAGTAAACCATTTTGGTATACAGTCTTTGCTATATAAAATGCCATTTATATTATATTTAAGACAAGAGATTTATTCATGACCTTGAATGCCAGTAATGTATGTGTGCTTGTCAGAAATATTTCTGTCAGTGTACAAATTACCTTCAGCAAGGATCCCCTCATGGATTTTCCTCACGCAG
Organism: Cyprinus carpio; assembly: GCF_018340385.1. Classification (NCBI taxonomy): domain Eukaryota; kingdom Metazoa; phylum Chordata; class Actinopteri; order Cypriniformes; family Cyprinidae; genus Cyprinus; species Cyprinus carpio. The sequence continues at coordinate 8,130,696 of NC_056580.1, forward strand.
ACTGAACAACTGTGAAACTGTGAAGTTACTTGACAGTTTTGCAAAGAAGCTGCAAGACAATCCCAGCAAGCAGTGACAAAGCCTGATGGGTCGTTCAGACCTCTCACATGGCATGTAAACAAAGCTCATTTGTCCTTCAATTCTCATCTAGTGACCATTGCTGCGCCTCTGAAACCAATAATACAACAGATTTTGTCTCTCAGTAGAGCATGAATGAATAGTTATATACTAAATTGGATGGCTAAATTAGATTCAGTGTTCTTCATAGAGAGATAATGTCCTCCCAGGGCAGTGTTTATGAAATTGACCACAAATCTGAACCTCAATGGGAATGGAACAGTGTATTATGTGAAAGCAGTCAAAGCACAGCTTGGGGAAAATACTACAAGATGGTGAGAATAGATAGAACAAAACTAGGTCAGATACACATCTCAACTAACCCACAGCAGAGCAAAAAGACATCAGATAACAACAGATTGTAGGAGAGCAGGAGCTGAAGCTTAGAGATGTGAATGATTTATGAATTGATGCTGATCAGTAGTTTTGAGCTTCACATTCTCCCAGCTTAACAAGACCAGTGAGGATGGGATCTCCTATGCAGATAATTCCCTGGATCCTATATTCTCAGGGGTTCACATTCCTGGAACTCTTGTTCGTAAGCACTTGTTGGGTTAAAAAAAAAAAAAAAATTAAATCCTGTTGGGTTCATGGGTTCAGTGTGTTCATTAAGGGGAGCGCTTACAAGACAGTTTTCAACTAAAACCTGAAAACTTTTTATGGATTTTGACTGTTAATTTCCATGACAATGGGGGCCTAAAAACATGAATTTTGAAAACAGGTTTTAAAATGTACGTTTTTGAAAACAGCATCATTACTGTCTCTGTGTAAACTACAAAAACGTGAATTTGTGAAAACGGTAATGTCATGCGCATGCTTATGTGTTCAGTCTATAGGTACTGTATGGCCGTAAGCGTGTAGTGTTTCTTTCGCCAACTACTGGTCTGGCGTGCATAATACAATGTTATTAGTCGTTTTTGCAAATATGTGTGAACAGGGATCATTTGCAAAGAAAGTATGGAACTGGTAAGCTGTAATGTGGCATACTTTTAATTCAAAAACCCAACTGAAAATTTTCTTTACAATTCTTGAAACTTTTCAAAAAAAAAATTTAAAAATTGAAAAACGTTTCTGTTTTTTTTTTTTTTTTGGTACATAGTTGTCATGTAAGCATACCCTAAGTGTTAAACTGATGATGGCTCTTCCTGCAACCAGGATTTGCAACAATTTGGGATGCAAACTCCCAAAGTCTCTACAGACTGCAACTGGTAAAGCTGTAATGTGAATACTTTTTCATTTACAGTATAAAAAAAAAAAAAAAGGAAAATGTAAATGGATAGTTGACATATTTTGCAGTGGCATGCTACTAATTGTAATGCTACTAAAACATGTAATACTAACAACAACAACAACTAATAAAAAAAAAAAAAAAAACAAAAATCAAAATCCATATTATACAACCAGAGAGCTATAAACAGTAAAACAGTAATGGCCAATGAAAACTCCCTGTTCACTCATTCATTACAAACAGACATTCTGCAGCAAGTTTTGACGCATCAGTATTCTGCAAAACGCATTGCATCACCTATGAAAAACCCATTTCTGTCATTAAACACCAGAACATTGATATTTGACTGGAGGAAATGGCTTGCTGTCACTGTTTTAATGAGAAGATGAAGCCTTTAAGGCACTATGATTGGAAAAGCTCTAGGTTTGTTCTGAACCAAAATATTTCTAGCTTTCTCAGCAGTCATGCAGCTCTTAACACAAATACAAAAAAGCACCATAAAAGTATAAATGTAGTCAATTCCAAGTGTTCTGAAGGTGTATCATAGTTTAATGTGGGGAGCAAACTAAATATTAAATGGTTATTCATTGACCTTTGGCATTAATATACTAACATGGAAAACATTAAAATATTATTATCATGTAATTAAATGTTGGGGTATAACTTTGTCATTATGACAAGATATGAACAGCTACAATAATTTCAGTAACGTTGCACTATGTAGATATTTTTAAACACCTCACCTGACCCTTAGCCCTAAACCGAACCACTTCTCGACATTATAAAACACGTAACATGAAGATAAAATAAAGTCACAATCAGTTTTTTAAACTATATAAATAAAAATCATAAAAAATTTGCACTATATACTGTAATGTTCGTAATTTTACAAACAAACAAAAAAGTCATAAAAATGCTACACCAAACACATGTTGATAGGTTACTTATGAATTACTTTGCCATATACTGTACAGTACAATGAAAAAAAAAATGTAACCACATTATATGTCATTTTATTGTAAAATATTGTCAAATGTATGTTTTCTATTGTACCATCTGTATTATTATGGTGACTATAAGTACTTTTTATTGTAATAAGCAGATTTTTGTTGTTCAAATACATAGGTATATTAACATTTTATCACTTAATAATGTGATAAAATATACAGACATTCGGTCATTATACAGTACATATTTTCTTTGTTGTTTGTTTATTTGTTGTGTGTTTTGTATTGACATAAAATGGTTAGATTTAAGGGTAGGGGATCGGTTAGGTACTAAAATAACTTCTATTTTGATGATAACTTAATTCCAGGTAAAAGAACAGCTGATGAAATGAAAGCAACTGAATGTGTAAGCAACATAGAATACATCCTTATTCATGTATTATTATTTTTTTTATTAATAAGCACAAGCATTGACACAAAATTTATCAATATATTTTGAGAAACTAAAGCATTATGATCATAAAAATATTGTTACTTCTCACTTCAGTCTACTGACACTAAAGCTTTCTCACTTAAAGCATTGAAACACATCAGGTAAACACATCAGGCATTATCTGATGCCTTGGGAGTGAGAACAGGCTGCCATTTAAATGAAATAACATGCAGGTTTACAATGACCTGAGGGTGAGTAAATAATGATTTTCATTTCATTTTTGGGTGAGCAACTCCTTTAAAGTGTGATTGTCTGAGCAACATCTAACATGTCATTCACCTGGAGAGTGTGAGAGAGAAGGAGAAACAAATGAAGTGACAGAAACTCTAGAAACAGTATATGAATTTGATTGTGCCTTTTGTGTGACTATCTTCCCATTAACCATCTGTTCTTTCAAAGCAGTGAATGTTCATTGCTCTGCATGTGTGTTGGGCTTGAGTGGTCTTCTCCAGTCAAGCAGCACAGATCTGGCCAGATCACAACATGCAATGAACAAGTATAGAAGACAGACGCATCCCAAATCTCCTGATCCCCCCTTTATCCAGTCAGATATGGCTCTTCTGCTCTCTACCCATCTGTTTCTTGCATGCACAAACACAAACATATTCCTCATGCCTTTGTTCTTCATATTTCTCTTTCAAGCACATTGCTGTGGTTCTGAGTGCTGATGTGAACCTGATTTAAGCCTGAAATAAGTACCCAGAGAAAAGATATGTTCAGAGGTTATTCTTGCATCACTCATGAGACTTTAGAGAGTATTCTCTTATGTTTAATTGAAAGCTGAAGCATGACTTTTTTATGTTAAAATACATTCTTATATCCCCGAGACACCTATAATTAAGCCAATCTTTATGAAAATCTTAAAACTATTGCTGCGTCCAAAATAAAAAAACTTCCCTACTATATAGTTTGACAGATTGTCAAAAGAGTAGTATGTCTGCATTTATAGTAGTCGAAAAACAGTAGGGGAAAAGTACCCGGATGACCTACTAGTTCCACCTGGATTCTGAATGCGCAGTCGATCGTCACTTTACTATCTCATGAGATAGGGTGACCCCGCATGCCCTTTTTCCCAGACACGTCCTGGTCAGGATTTCTATATTGCCTAAAATATCCAGGCTACTCTCACCGATCGGTCTGCACAGCGCTGCATGACATAGAACACACCTTATGTCTCTGTGAGCATGGAGTGGGACTGTCTTTTTGACTGACCAATGGCACAACCTGTTTGAAAATAGACTATTATTTTTGCCGGCCTTCTTTCAAGACTTCTTTCAAAAACATATAAAATCTACCTAGTCTGTATTTACCTAGGGTCACCATATGTACTCTTTTTCCTGGACATGTTCTGGCTGGGATTTCAAAATTGCCTAAAATGTTCTAGTTTTTGTACTGTTTTTATACTTGCTTAAGGAAATGACTGAAAAATAGTTTGACCAATAGCAAACAGGCATTGTGCCTAATCTACCAATCATTGCATGCAAGTGGGTGGGATCTACATACAAAGAAAAAAAAAAACAAAATAAACTTACATAAAATAAAAAACAAACCAAAACAAACTTACTCACAAAAAACTAAATAAATATTAGTGTATATTAGAAGTGTTGTTTTACTGTATTTTCTCTGCTAGAAGTGTAAACAAATGAAGTTGCTGTCACTGTGTGTACAGTACATGTATGTGGGTGTGTGTGGGCTGTCTGCCCTGTGGACAGTCCGTGTACGATCACCGATGCAGGATAATTCTGCCAATCTGCTTCACGCACCTGCCCATGGTTACATAACACCAAAGAACCCACAACATCCCACCAGCTCCCACAACACCTACAAAACACACACACACACACACACACCTAGAACTTTCCAAACAGCTTCATGCAAATGACAACTAATTTAGTAAAATCCACAACAAAGACCAAAAAGGAGGTTCCTTCTTCAACAGAATTTCCTCTATAAAGTGCTCTGTAACTGTGATTTATGGCACATGGTAGCAAGCTGGACCATAATGCCTGGATGTTATGTCAATAGTCAAAAGTCTGGCTATTCAACCCTAGGTTACTCCAGAAGGCCTGAATCTGAAATAAGTGTCATATTTTGAGCTAAATTAGACTGTCTTTGTAATGTGTACCGTACGTCACTGTCGATAAAAGTATCTCCTAATGCAACACTCAGTAACTAATTTCACTCCTGACACAAACATGACCCTCTCTCAGTCTCTCTGCATGTCCAGACGGGCCCAGACGTCAGCCCTGACACTGTTACCCAGCCAAGGCAGTCACCAATTATAGCCTGGAATGGGAAACAGAGTTAGCAAGGCCACCTATCGCCTGCCAGGAACAGGTGAACCATGAAATTTGCTTTTTTCACATATACAGTATCTCTGCCTCCTTTACTTACAACATTTGCTTTCAGAATCTGAATCTTTTATAACTGAAGAAATTTTCCATACAAAAAAGAAAATTCTGTCATCATTTACTCACCGTCACATTAGTTTAAACCTGTAGGACTTTATTTCTTCAGAAAAAAATAAGCTATTTTAAAGAATGATGGGAACGAAACAACATTAGAGCATTCTATGGACAAAAAAAAAATTCTAAATATCTTCATGAAACACATGAGGAAAGTAAATGATGAAGGAATGTCCATATTTGGGTACAGTATCCTTTTCATAATAAAAGTTGGCCTTGATTGAATTTTTTTTTTTTTTTATTGCTTTAACTAACACAATTCAGTTCCTTCAAGGAATACTGTAGTTCACCTAAAAATGAAAATTTTGTATCATTTTCTTATCTTCATGTTGTTCCAAACTAGTACAACTGATTCCCTCATGCAAGATAACTGTCAATGGTTAACTTTAGCTCTTTCTTTACATCCTATTCAAGTGTAAATAATCAGGCTATAATGAATGAAACTGAAGTGTTTGATCTTGGCCTTCTTAAATGCAGGTATAATATTTTGGATTTTGATTTTGATTTTAATTGATTGATTGATTGATATAGATATATAAAACATAAAAACTAAAATAATACTCAAAAAAAAAATGATGTTCTTCCATCAACCACCCTCACCACCAACTGTCCAATCAGCTGCTGACTGAAAAGACGTAAGAAACTGAAATGGATCTGTAAGTTTGGAAATACACCAGGAGCCCAACAGGAAACACCGTAAGCCGATCTACTCAACCCAGGAGCCTTATAATAGAAATCAGCCCAAGCAGGGCCCTATTAGTGTGCATCTGTCATTGTATCTGTCTGTGTGTGTGCCATGTCAGGAATGTAACAAGTGGCCTGAAGCATTCTCAGGATTGCAAACATTTTTTTCTGATCACACTATCAGTTTAAAACCCAGTTCTCAGCTACAAAATGCTAATTCAGAGCAATCAAGCTGCAAATTTTCCTCCTTCAGCACTAGTATAATCCATCAGAAGTTTGAAATCTCCCAAGAAGTCATCCATCACCCACTTTCAGCTTTCTGTCCATTTTGGAAAGAAATAGAGAAAGCCAAGATCCACAGTCTATTCTGAGATCTCTGCTTAAACCATGTCTATAAAACAACACTTCACATGTATTCATTGTGGAGACACCTTTATCCAAAAAATCAGTCAACAGTTGACCGGCAAACACAAGTGCAGGCACTGTTTGTGAATTACTGAGGAAAGATGTGAAAGAAAATGGCTTAGAGAAAGAGAGGATGATATCAGTCTTCTGAGAACTTCAGAGAAACATATTCCTCCACAGGCGATCACAGGGAGGAGGGAGAGAATTCGATTAGACTGTCATGGCATCTCAGATGCCTTAGCTGATACAAAAAGAGATGGAGGAGAAAAAAGATGTGTGAAAGAGGGTGAAAATACTAATAAGATGATTGTATCTGTCCAAAAGATATTGTTTGTACACTGATATGTAGACATGAGTGATAACACTTCTTTTCTTTAAGATGTGAATATCAAGCCCAATATGTTTCAATGTAACATCTGTTAAAGGGATACTCCACCCCAAAATGAAAATTTTATCATTAATAACTTACCCCCATGTTGGAAACGTATCCTTGTGGTGCGGCTGACACCGAAGAGCGTAAGCTGTGCATATAGCCACAAGCCTCCCGGTTTTCTTCCAAAATATGTTAAATTGTGCTCTGTTTTTTATTTATTTATTTATTTTTTTAAAAACGTTTTAGCATATCGAAATGCTTACTGTTAGTTGATGGAAATACTAATTATCAATATTTTTTTTGCATCTTTTTAAATTTAATTGTTGTTAAAAACTAGTTTGGAAACGCATTTTGTCAAGGAAAGAGGGCTAGAATACAAATAAACTTGGTGTCATACAACAGAATTACACTCATGTCTACATATTCTTCCCATTAAATGCTGTTTCTCTGTAACTGCCTGTATTTTAAAATGACTTGGGGATATCTGGAATATGAAACTTGGGGATATCCCCAGAATTTGTGCTATTCACAAAATTACTGTATATAGATTTGTTGTTGTTGTTTTTTTTGTTAAATGGAAACAGGCTGTAGACAGCAAATTTCTCAACACTTTTCTTAACACATTTTTACTTTGTAAAAGGACAATTGAATGGAAACAGATTGAAGACAAAAAAAATGTTTTCCCCTTTATCAGTAAAATAGTGGAAACTTGGCTATTCTCGCCCTGATTAAATAATAAAAATCACTTTTTTTGTAGTAGTAGTAGAATGTAGAATATTGAATATCCACTGACCTTAAGACACACCTCCAAACTGTTATAGGATCATGATGGTGAACAATTTTACAGCTGCTCTCACATTGTTTATGTTAGGATATGATCAGCGAGTGAGAGAGTGTGAAACCAAAAAAAGGGGTTGCATTAGTTGCAAGCAACCCTCTAAATCAGGTTAATGTGGTGGATCTGTTCCAGGCCCTCCAGATTTTCAGTTTGGAGGCATCATACAAACAATCACTCACTGATATTACTGTTCTACCACCAGCAACCCATGATAGCACACGCACAATTACTCCTGACCTACTTTAGCACACCAGAATGCTGAGAACATCTGAGAACATTTCCTGTGTGCAAATGACACACTCTTAAACCAGGTACACACTGCTGCTGAATACGGTTAGCACTCCTAAAATGGTTCTTTGTTATTTACAGAAATTATGTTCTAACACAATTTGCTCTCCAAAAATTGTGTGTACAGACCTAAATTGAACAACTATTTGATAATGCAGTGACAGCAGTTTCAATTATATACTGACTGTTTATCTAAAGGGCTAGAAAATCATAAAAACAGAAGAACGTGTCTTGACTCGTTTGCAAATTTTTATACTGTGTCTCTCCATCATATAGTTTCTCTTATCGGCGCTGCAGTCCAGAGGAAACATTACGCTCCAGAGAGAGAACGCTGTTAAAACACAGCAGCTTAATGAGCATAAACAAAACACACCGCCTCTGTCGACACCAATTTAATAACTACTGGTAGACATGCACACATCTTTGCTGCTCATAATTCTTTCATCAAATGTAACTGTTTCTAGTACCACGTTTCTTGTTTACAGCTACTAATCACCAAAATGTTGCTATGGTTTTTACTACAGGTCAGATATAGCAAATAATGTGAGTCACTGCCAAATGTCCCATAGAGACACATTCAAAGGTTAATATGTTCTTTCTACACACAGTTATACATTAATTTAAATCACTGTGAAATGTAATTCTCAGGATATTTCTAATTATGAGGTTTCTAATTAGATCTAGACTAAACCGGACTAAACTAATAATTTACATTTTAATCATTTTGATAGGGAAAGTCGATAGCCTTATGGATTCAGCTGGAAATACAAAAAGAAAATTCATACTTGTCATACCGAACCAACTAAAGACAAATTTAGGGCTGCTAAGCTCTGCCTGTATTAACTTATTGTCCCTGTGGACACTATATCAGCATATGGTGGGGTGGCCTGAGGACACCTCAGACAGGACAAACATCACTCTGCTTCTAAAAACTAATTTGACAAGAGTGAAAACATAGCAGTGCAGATCAAGTGATCTCCTCTAAAATACAGGCAAAAAATGTCCTGTGCCTTAGTACGTTAAAATCAAATCAATAGTTATTCACTCTAGCACATCTTGATAGGGCACTTATGGGATGTTTACGGTATGCATAACCATATTTCTATAAATGTGATAATATTCATATTTTATAATGACAAATCTTTTATTCAGTAAGAATGCATCAAACTGAACAAACGTGACCGTAAAGACATTGTTAATATTACAAAAGACTTCTATTTCAAATAGACAAACAAACAAACAACTCATGGATTCCACAAAAATATAAAGCAGCACAAGTATTTTCAACATTGATAATACTAAGAAGAACTGACACTGAAGCATAGAGCAATGACTGCTGAAAATTCAGCTTTTCCATTACAGGAATACATACAATTAGTAATAGTAAAAAGTTACTTTAAATTGTAATAATATTTTACTATATATATATATATAAATATATATATATAATATAAATATATATATATATATATATATATATATTCTGAATTTTTATTATTTTTTTATTAACTATAAAGGATGTAACTAACATAACTCTAACCCTAACCCTACTTGCATGTGAATAACCATTTTAATTATGAATCACATCTCCTATGTACTGTATGTCCAGTTTTATCCCCGAACTTTGTCAGTGTGGATAGTTTTGTCCCCAAAGTATAGCCACATAAACACAGTGAAACACATACTCACCTCATAGTCCTGATCTCTTCTTCTCTTGCAGTTTGTGTAATCCAGATCTTTCACATTGCTTTAGACACCTCAGCTGATCACAGTTCCTCACTCTTTTGTTATGTCTCATGCACAGGGAGCTCTGTGATTTAGTAAGCTCCTTCCACTCCACACAGCTCCCATGGGCTAGTGTCTTCCACAACTAACTCATACAATTGTGCGAGCCGTATCAGAAAGAGAGAGAGAGAGATAGAGAGAGAGAGAGAGAGAGAGAGAGAGAGAGGGGAGGAGTCACAACAAAATCCAATTTGATGAGAATGAGCCAGTAGTAAAAAAAAAAGAAGGGCACATTGATCATTACAGTGCTGTGTGCTAGACTACAGACGAACTGAGAACGACAGACACTCCAAATCTCTGATTACATCTGCTTAGCAAAGAGCAGCTGCTCTGAAACAGTGACATAGGACTTCTGCTGGCCATGAAATTGTAGTGGGGTAGGGGGTGCGAGGGACGAGGGGTGCTGAAATGTCTAACGTACAAATGTACAGTATACACACATTATATATTTCAGTTCGCAAACAAACACAGCAGGATGTGAGAGATTAGCTGTAACATAGCAGTCTCACTTGGACTGTTTTAACATTCACAGGACTGTTACTGATCATCATCTGCATAACAAAGACACTTCAGACACAAAAGATGGAGATGCAATGTGAGTGAGCAAGAAAGTTTTGAATTCCCACAAAACTTTAGTCATATAACAAAATTACCATAACAGTAGTTTGAACAAGTGGTGGGTTGCAGGTTATACAGTTCTTAGGATGCTCCTATTCCCCGACACCATGAATCTCAACACTGCCTTCTAAAATAGAGACTGACTAAATAGTTAAATAAAGTAAGTAAGCTATGAACACTGAACAAATAAAGCAAACTAATACATTACAAAATAAAACTATGAACAAGCAAACAAACAAATATGAAAAAGGAAATTGAACAATAAACAAACAAACAACTAAAATAAATATATGAAATTAGAAAAAGAAAACTATGAACAACAAATAAATACATTTACAAAAAAGAAAACAATAAAAATATATTTACAAAACGAAAACTATGACCAACCAAACAAGCAAACAAGTAAAAAAAGAACAAAAGTACATAAAACACATACGCAATACATAAATAAATAAATGAACAAATGAAAAAAAAAAAATAAATTAAATTACAAACAGATAAATATGGCCAAATAAATAAATAAAGCTATGAATACTAAAAAAAGCAAACAAATAAATACAATTAAAAAATAAAACTGAGCAAACAAACAAATATGCAATAAGCAAACTATAAACAAACAAACAAATAAATGAATAAATATATTCAATCACATAAAGAAAACTATGAACAACAAACAAAAAAATAAATAAATTCACAAAAAGAAAACTATGAACAACAAACAAATAAATAAATTTACAAAAACTATGAACAATAAACATACAAACCCGATTCTAAAAAAGTTGGGACACTGTACAAATTGTGAGTAAAAAAGGAATGGAATAATTTACAAATCTCATAAACATATTTTATTCACAATATAATATAGATGTTGAAAGTGAGACATTATGAAATGTCATGCCAAATATTGGCTCATTTTGGATTTCATGAGAGCTACACATTCCAGAAAAGTTGGGTCAGGTAGCAATAAGAGGCCGGAAAAGTAAAATGTACATATAAGGAACAGCTGGAGGACCAATTTGCAACTTATTAGGTCAACTGGCAACATGATTGGGTATAAAAAAGAGCCTCTCAGAGTGGCAGTGTCTCTCAGAAGTCAAGAGGGACAGAGGATCACCAATTCCCCCAATGCTGCGGCGAAAAATAGTGGAGCAATATCAGAAAGGAGTTTCTCAGAGAAATATTGCAAAGAGTTTGAAGTTATCATCATCTACAGTGCATAATATCATCCAAAGATTCAGCGAATCTGGAACATTCTCTGTGCGTAAGGGTCAAGGCTGGAAAACCATACTGGATGCCCGTGATCTTCGGGCCCTTAGACGGCACGGCATCACATACAGGAATGCTACTGTAATGGAAATCACAAGGCTCAGGAATACTTCCAGAAACATTGACGGTGAACACAATCCACCGTGCCATTCGCCGTTGCCAGCTAAAACTCTATAGGTCAAAAAAGAAGCCATATCTAAACATGATCCAGAAGCGCAGGAGTTTTCTATGGGCCAAGGCTCATTTAAAATGGACTGTGGCAAAGTGGAAAACTGTTCTGTGGTCAGACTAATCAAAATTTGAAGTTCTTTTTGGAAAACTGGGACACCATGTCATCCGGACTAAAGAGGACAAAGGACAACCCAGGTTGTTATCAGCGCTCAGTTCAGAAGCCTGCATCTCTGATGGTATGGGGTTGCATGAGTGCGTGTGGCATGGGCAGCTTACACATCTGGTAAGGCACCATCAATGCTGAAAGGTATATCCAAGTTCTAGAACAACATATGCTCCCATCCAGACATCGTCTCTTTCAGGGAAGACCTTGCATTTTCCAACATGACAATGCCAGACCACACACTGCATCAATTACAACATCATGACTGCGTAGAAGAAGGATCCGGGTACTGAAATGGCCAGCCTGCAGTCCAGATCTTTCACCCATAGAAAACATTTGGCGCATCATAAAGAGAAAGATGTGACAAAGAAGACCTAAGACAGTTGAGCAACTAGAAGCCTGTATTAGACAAGAATGGGACAACATTCCTATTCCTAAACTTGAGCAGCATGTCTCCTCAGACCCCAGACATTTGCAGACTGTTATAAAAAGAAGAGGGGATGCCACACAGTGGTAAACATGGCCTTGTCCCAACTTTTTTGAGATGTGTTGATGCCATGAAATTTAAAATCAACTTGAATTATTGGCTGCTAAAAGTATGAAACCATTATAAAAAGGAACACAAAATAAAAAGAAATACATCCTTTGGATTATGAGTCCGACTCTCTAACCATTAGGCCATGACTTCCCATGTGGGAAGTCACCAATTGGTCACTATACTTAAGTGATACACGCTTTATTATATATTATTATTGTTGCTGTAGTTTAGGGGTGTATTACATTGATTATTACCTTATATTGATATACCTTGCATCTGCATACATGCATGTTGCTACACAGTATACAAAAATGTCAAATGAACAGCATGTCTGAATACTCAATACTCAGTATGTAAGCAACACCTGGATGACATACTGCTTGTGTTGAGATTCTGAAGTGTCCAACCAGTGGACATTTTGCTGTCCACAGAATCAGGAGCCATCAGATTCAACAAGCAAAATTCACCAAAAAATTACAGAGAACTTATTGCACTTAGTGTGATAGGTACAAAGAAAGTTGTTTCTCGTGGTTACATTTTAAGTCTTTAACAACTCTTGACTAAATGGCAGACTGAAGGTTGAAGGTTACTTTATTTGCTGTTTGTAACCATTTTTATTGTTAGCCTGCATGCCATGTTGCTGTTGAGAAACTTAATATGGCAATGACACTAGCATGCACATAAATTTGGGGCTGGGTTCTTTAAATTTGCACAGTTAGTCATACTGTAAATAAATAAATTAATTAATTAATTAATTAATTTCTATAAATGCATTTTTGATAAGTTTACACTAAATATCTATATATTCTCTATATACTATATACTATATGTATAATATATTTGTATACTCTATATACTCCATATTCCTATTTATATTCTGAACTTTTTTTCAGGTTTACAGAGGGGTTAGTTCATATATAATTTATATGAAATTTTCCCCCTAAAAAAAAAAAAAAAAACAAAAAAAAAAAGCTTTCTAGCTGTTGAAAGTATTTTCTGAATTATGGAGTAATAAAAAGAGTTATTCAAAATCCCCATTATAATAACCTTTCACTTTAATATGTAAAAAATATGAAACAAGAATTTTGAACTGGTTTCTGTTCTGGAATTATACAGTGATTTTAATACCCTATTGTTACAGTTATCAGAGGGGAAGAAATGCAATAAAGACAAAAATAAATAGCACAACATAGATGTGAGGGCAGATAAAGGAAGAAACTTGGATGCTGATTTGGGGAAACTAATGAAAAGCAGGCCGCAGTTTTGTGAGAGTGTGTATGTAAATGAGTATGTGAATGAGTTCATCAGTGTTTGGCCAGCCACAGTGTGTTCACAGCTTGTTTCATTTCCTGTGGGACAAAAAAAATGTCTCTGCCGTTCCTGCTTTCTCTCCATCACCCCATTCACCTTCCTTCTCCTCAGAAGCACATTCACAATGACATCAGCTTCCGCCAACACACCAGCAGTTGCCATGGCAGCACACAAAGACATTTTTGGGAGGGGGGGGCGTTGCCTGGCTGACACATTCAGACATGAGGCCGACCAATCCCCTCACCCTGCGCTCAATAGACATTTGCACCGCCAGATGCTCTGTTTGTAAAGCCTTTAAAGACATTGGCTGATTGCATGTTTGGCCTTTCACTTGGCCCGGCCTTTTCTCTGCTCTCCATTATAGTTTGAACCACAGCCATCCCAAATGCACTCTGGCCCTTTCTATTGTTTTTCTCACTGTGGTTCTCAAACTGTGCATTGACTCTGGAAATCCACAATACTAAAAATTCAGAAACACAATTATTTAGATTTTTACATGTCTTATTTCTAATTCTAAAGCTTTGTGTATATCTAAGACTCTAATGCATAACCTTCATTCTTAAGGCTTGTTCATTTCAGGACAATTTAACTTGTTAACTGTGTTTGGCACTCTTATTTATAGCCTTTATTCTCTATCAATTATTTTAGCAATCACCCTAAATTAGATATCATTCAAAAGCTTAAACACTCAAAATTCATCCAATGAAATTGGACATTGCTTTACCATGGAACTGGTTCTTTAAATCACTGAATGAGCTCCTCCCCCTAGTAGCCAGTGTCAAATGCCATATTACAAAGTTTACTACAATATTTTATAATCAAAACTTTGACAAAACACATATCGTTGGAAAGGTCTGAGTGTCAAGATTCAATATTTGGTTGAGGATTTTGTGATAGAAGTTATATTTTAAAAGAAATGTATAAATTTGAGTTTAGATGTCACCTGGTGGCTATTTTTGGTATAGCACCTAAACAAAACCTCACAGGAAGCTCAAGTTTTGTGATATCAACTTCAAATTTGGAACATAACTTATATGTTAGATATATGGCTTGATTTTATAGCAGTTTTAGATTCCAAAATATTTTGTAAAATATTTAAATATATAATATTTAATAATATTCATTTATCTGCATAAATTACAATGTCATTATTACAATATCTGCATTATTTCAGCTCATTCTGCTACAAAGTGGAAGCTCATATAACGATAAATATGCATTTGGCAGATGCTTTTATAAAAAAAAAATGATTTACACTGAATATAATATAATATAATATAATATAATATAATATAATATAATATAATATAATATAATATAATATAATATAATATACAGTGTATTATTAATAAATTAATACTACTACTAAAAATTATTTTAACTTTTAAAACAAAAATGTTAATATATAATAATTAATATAACTGCAAACTATTTGCATCTATATACCTGTGTCCTCTGCAACACAGGATGTGGATAAGTGTTGATTGTGAAAAGATTTGACCTGCTCGTGCCTTAGACACATTGGATATAGGTATACATTTTGAGTTACAAAAAATAGTTTAGTTAATTAGTTAAAATAGTTCCTTAAATCTCTCCACAACTTATATTTTATATTAAACATATTTCATGTGTATACCGAATGGTTAAACAAATTTAAATATTTAAACTCTATGAGGATTAAATTGTGCAGAGGACCTGTCATAACACATGTCTTATGATTAATTCATAGGCTGTCTCGTAGGATAAAATACTTTGACTACATATTAATTTAAAAGAACTCGGCTGAAAAACTGCCTCAAGTGAACTAGTACATGTGTTCAGGTGGATAAAATGTGAATAATCCGGGTGTGAAAATGCTGGTTTCTCATTTCTTTCGCTGCCATCCTCTCCTTCCCTCCTCCTGTCTATCTTTTCCTACCAAGAATTTTCTGGGATGGTGCTAGGAAAGGTAAATCTAGGATAAAAGAACAGTAACAGGGAATGTGTGAAGGGTTGAAAGTGGGAGATAAGCCGGTCACAGGGAGTTTTCCTTGCAGGCTGCACCTTTTCCCATCCTCTCCTCATGATTTCTCCATGCTCAACACACTCTTTACACATAATTTCTGCTTATCTCGCTTTCCGTTATCACAGTAGCAAAATGAAATATGGTACAAAAAAGTACCTGCATGCTTTCATCCAAACTTTACTTAGATGACTGAATTAACATGCATCTTTTATCATCATCATCATCATATGCAGTCAACTCACAGTCTTTATTTAACCCTGCTAAACTACTGTACACATTGCACATTGACAGTGATTCCCAATGGATACATATACCATATATTGTCCTATACAGCACACTCCTATAAAAAGACATTTGGTCTAAAACAACAACAACAACAACAACAACAAAAAACCATCAGAGCTGTCAATGGAGCACATTATATGATCTAGATTGCCGTTTAAACAGCAGGTAAGGGACATTTGACTACTGAGATTAGTGGTCAGCCCTACATTAATGTGCAATTACAGCAATCCCAAATAATGGACTGTATTCCGGAAATAAATCCAAAAACTAAAGCTTGTGACTGCCCATGTTTATAAGGAGCTTTATGAAAATAATGCCTTAAGTCATTTATAATAAGTGGAGAGAGACAATTAAGAGGAAAGCCTAAAAGTGAGCACTTTGGGGCCATGAACCTCAATGTTGTCAGTGGCAATAATAAATGTGAACGAACTGTGTAACGAAGACATATGCTGCATTCCAGACAACTCAAAACTCTGATTTTCCCACCTCCTACTTGAAAATAATGTCTGGAATGCCACTCCTAATAGGACATCTCACTTGTAAACTTGGGGCAGATTGACCAACCCCAACCTCAGCAAGACGTGTAATTTGACGTCATTTTCAAGATGTAGTGACCAACTAGCATAGTGTACAGTTTGGTTAAGTGGAACTCTTATGTATTTTGCTGGACAAACTGTATGAATGTGCAATATACAATAAATATACCACACAAATTGTTTGTGTATCAATGAATGCCTTTGTTTTCACCTCTTTTGCTTGTTGAGTAACTTTTAGACTGACAGATATCTAGCGCTTACCTCTGGGACTGCATACCATTATATTTGACACAGACTGTTTACAAGTTTCGAATAACGAATGACAATAAAGAGATTTTGTCAGAGCCTGGTGTTGCTTTAATTCAAGTTTTTGGTATAATTAGCAGAACACAATGTTTTTGTCATGGCGCCATCTTGTGTTGTGTGAACTGGAATACACTCAAATGCAACATTACATTACAGGGCTGTTGAATGCTTGAATCGGATTGGTTGAAGATTTTCCTACAATTATTTTTCAGAAAAAGGCAAGGCTAAAGTAGTTCCAGGCAGGTCTTAACGCCATTACAGTTCCATATCACTTTGCCATATGATCTCCAATACAAACACACATACATACAGAACAGACACACACACAGAAACTTGTTGTCAGCACCACTGATCCATGACTTTAACAATAAAACAGGTTTATGGCTAAAAGAAAAAACAAAATTACATAACAGTTTTCAGTAGCAAGGTACTAAAATCTTGAAGCAGTTAAACTTACAGTTATGCTATTAGTAGAGACGATGCTGGTAAACATAATTTACCACCCCAAAGCCAATTATTTCAAACAAAACAGACAATGACAATCAAGAAATCAAATTTTGAAGAGCGAGGATGTAAACATAATTCAGACATTAAAGCTTTGAAATTAATATTTATTATAATATATATTTTTAAGACTTTTTATTCATAATTTATTTGCAGATTTAGTTTATTTACTAAATTTCCTATTGTTCTAAATTTCTTTTCCATTATTATTATTTTTTATTATTAAAATATATACTGTATACACACAGAGTTCAAAAGTTTGGGGTTTAAACTTGATTTTAAAAGAAATTCATATTTCAGCAATGATTACTTAAATTGCTTAAAAGTGACATTGATGATATTTCTATTTCAAATAAATGGTTTTCTTTTTTTCGTCAAAGAATCCTGAAAATAATGCTGTTCAAATATTAAGCATCACAACTGTTTTCAACATTGATGTATGAAATGTTTCTTGAGCACTAAATCAGCATATTAGAATGATGGACAATGGACAATTTAAAATATATTAAAAGAGAAAACAGTTATTTAAAATTGCATGTTAATGCAGCCTTGGTGAGCATAAGCACCTTCTTTCAAAAAACTAGTGGACTGTAGTGTGTGTGTGTGTGTGTGTGTGTGTGTGTGTGTGTGTAATGGGGCTGTGGGGGTCTGTAAGAAGAAAAAAAAAGGAAAAAAAAAAAACACGCATACACTGGTAATAGAGGGAGTAAAGGGACTTTCTTTGGAGTCTTACAGTGCACAGGGATCAGCTGAATAGCAGGAGGGATGAACATCAAAGTGATCGGCACGGCAGCCTGTGAGTTTTACCACAATGACAGTCTGTTTTAAAAAGAAAAGTCATCATTCTGAGAGCAAAATCAATAGAGCAGCCTTTTAAAAACCTAGAGTCTCAGCTGAGCAATCTCTTTTTTTGAAAAATAATCAAAAGAAAAGAAGCAAGAGGCACTGCTGAACGCTGCTCATTGATCTTCATTCAGCCTCCCAATACAGTCCAAATGTGTTTGACTGATCTGATCTCTGAATCTCGGGTCGTTCCTTCCCTGCTGAGGAGTCAATACCTCAGCTTGATAGTCAGTCTTAAAGTACCCATCACTTCCTCAGGCTCCCCAAGTGACAGGTTTTAGAGGTGTAGTCCCTCTGTGGGTGAACTATTCAAGGATCTATCTATCTATCTATCTATCTATCTATCTATCTATCTATCTATCTATCTATCTATCTATCTATCTATCTATCTATCTATCTATCTATCTGTCCGTCCGTCCGTCCGTCCAGATAGATCAATGGATGAATGGACAGACAAACAGATAAATAGAAAGATGATAGACATAACTTCCTTTCCTATATAAAAGGCTTTCTATGACATTTAGATTAGGTTTTTGTTGCTTTTACAGTAAATGTGCACATGATAAGCCAAAACTGACAAATTCATACACCAGAAGCATATACTACTTCTGTCAACCAACAGAAAGCGTTGTCTGTGTGGAAGCTGTGTGAAGCACTCAACACCAAGCAAGTACTTTCCAATGCTCTTCCACAGTGTGATACTGTCTCCATCTGCTGGAGGAATAATGGAGGCAACATGTTCAGTGCATACTTGAAACATGTATGAAAGCAAATATTCATGTTAGAATGGTCAAAGTACTGTTAAAACCACATGTGGCAGTGTTATTCTGAAACAGATGTTCTGAATAATAAAATATTCTATACAGGTGTGTGTGGGTGCATGTTCACAAATCAACAAGAAATGGTGTTTTATAACACATTTAAGAGTAAAATGTGTTATAAATAATGTTTAATAAACAATTTTTAAATAAACATGCTGAGCGGAACTTGATTTTATCCATCAGGAACTGACTGAATTAGGAAAAATGGTTGTTATACACCTGAATGGCTATAGATGTGAAAAACAATGTGGGTTTGGCATTAGTAATTAAAAGTCATATTTTGAAAAAATATGAGGCCTGATGAATCATGAATTGCAACACAGGGGAACTTCAAAATGGTGAATAAAGTCAATTATGTGCATGTCTTCTTAAAAATGCCACTAAAGTGTGAACCAAAGCAAGTGCAAAGATACAAAGTAGTTCAATTCTCAAGAATATTCCACAGCATAAAGCTGCACTTGTATTCATAAAGTCCAGTGAATGTCAATAATTATCCTTATGAATATTTATAATTGCATATCCAATCTCATTCAGTGTCTTATCCAAAGCCTTGTTCCATTGTCAGGCCAGTTTTATTGCTCCTAAGAAGGTGGAATCCCCATCCAGAGAGATATTTGCATGAGTACGAGGTATCAGAAGCTCCAGTCTGTCCCCAGAATCCAACTTCACTACACCTGCACATCACATGCTCAGTTACATTCATTTGTAATAATAGGTACATTATATGTTTATCCATACATGCATTGCACTTCTCTATGAGACATTTACATCACTTTAACAGCAGTACATTGGGTTTTTTTTTTAAATATGATATGACATATTTGTGGTGCATTTCCAGGTCGTATGCTATTTCTGGACTTCCTGACTGTGTGAAAACAGATGTGGCTTAGATTCGGTTACTGTGTGATTGTCACAAAATCTGTCAGGAGCATGTCTGGTTCATATTAAGACCCAGCCATATTAAGTAAGAAATTGTATTTTGCTTAAAGAAATTATACCTTATATATTACCTTACATTATACCTTAATGTCCAAAAATATTTCTGTACATATATTCCAAGCTTAGGCAATATTGTATTGTTTACAGTCATGCCAATAAAGCAATTTTGAATTTATAATATATAATATATATTATAAAATATATAAAAATACTTTGGAAATAATGGGATTTAGAAAAACCTGCAAAGTAAATTGTCTAGATACATTACAGTAATGAGAATTTGCACTTTGTAACTCTTTTGTGACACTGATAAAGTAGCAGGCCTTTCCATGCTCACCTCCAGTGTAGCACGTGTTGAAGTGGTTGACTCGATTCATGCTCTGAATACAGCGGAACAGAACAACGTGCTGACTCTCGTCTCCTACGACGTTCTTCTTTATACGAATCACGATGTGGCCCATAGCGAATGTAGAGTCTGTGTAGTAAACCTGGGAAAAGGAGAGCTTGAAATAATGAGGAAAAAACACTAAGCACTGTGTGGTTTCAAAGAGGCCAAAAAAAAAAAAACTCAAGAACATGTCATACATTGAGAATATATATACCTGACTATAGATAAAGAAGAATCCTTCCTCTTTGACTAAAATGGTGCCCTGCTCTTCCTCCAGAGCCGAGCCACGCTTCAGTCCGACTTGCCATGGGACAGCTGTGCATAATTCCAAAGCAAACTCTAACAAAAAATGAACACAGAGAAAATGCAGAAAAACTAGACAAGGAAACGTATCTATTGATGCTTAAATGTAAAAAGAGTACTTTCTCTTGTTCTGCTCACATATTGACTTTTTATTTGCTGTTGTGTCGAATATAGAATAACATCCTTCGATAACAGTCTAAACATTATGATCGATTCATAAAACAATCTGAGCTGAGATGTGCTGCTCAAACTGCAAAGATCTGACATAATCTCATTGCAGTTCATAAAGTCAGTGAAGACACAAAGTTACAGGAGTTCAGCTATTGATGTTTTAGTGAATATGGCTAATTCGTATGAATTTGTACCATCTCATTCATATGTTTTAGTATGATCTGCTCACATATGTTTAGGGGTGGGGTTAGAGGCTGGCCTTCATACTTACTTTTTCTCTCTCTCTCTCTAAAAATGTTACATTTTCATAAAATTTACAAAATCGCTACCTTGCAAAATAGTTGCGCTTTCCCATGAGATCAGGTTGTAAGGTCAGACCAAAATAATCAGGGAATCTGAATTTGAAATGTCATGCAATCTATTCTAAACACTGGGATTTCTCAGATTATATGTAGAGACGTGGGTGTAACATCTATGCAGATTTCCCCTTATTACCTCAGACAAGTTTCTGGAGGAGTTCAGAAAATGTCACTTCAGTGAAGACACAAAGTTACAGGAGTTCAGAAAATGTCACTGCATGGCATGTCATTTCTAAAAAAAAGCTTTTTAGACTGGAAATAATGTTTTGATTTCTGAAAGTTACAGTGTGCTTTTATAATAAGATGAACTCTTTCATGGCACTAGCAAAAGCAAGGTCATAATTGATAAAATGGTTCACTTGAACATAATTTAACTTAAGTCTGTGCCACTCCTCCAGTACCTTTCTGGAATGTTTTTTTCTTGTTGTTTGCCATCATCTGTATGCACTTCTTGTTTTCCATCAAATGTAAGAAGAGCATAAATAAATAATAAACACAGAAGAATAAATAAATAATACACACAAGCAAAATAAAATGTAATTAATTTACTGTGAACATACATGTATTCTTATTACACATATCTTAACTGAAAGTATTGTCTGTAAGAGATGACAACGATCACGGTGGTGCAACTCTAATAATAATATCATAAGGGTTTTGCATTCAGTGACTCATAGAGCAACAGGATATGCAAATGACTAATGGTGCACTTTTGCACAATGTGCATGTTTTTTAATTTTTATTTACTGAGTAGTTCTAATCTTACACCATCTGTGCTCCGCACCATTCCTGTCAGTAAACGCAAAACCCACAGCACTTCTCAGTTAACACTCAAATAAGAAAAGACGAGATGAGCATCACGGAATAAGCAGAAGTGTGGGCTTGCCTGCTTTGTTTGAAGTATGACCCAGGTTCCTTTTTGACAGGACATTATGGTCCGTTATGGTATCATCCATCTCAGTCTGCTGCAGATACTGTACACAGACAACCAGAAATCCTGCTGAATGAAAACAGCTCAGACATTTTCTACAAGCTTAAGTTTCAAGATGGCCGGTTATTGGCACAGAACTGATAAAGCTGGTTATTGTGTGTGGTAGATTATAAAGGCCACTTTGGCCAGCATGGAAACACCCAAAATATATCTGCATCTAGTTTGGTCATTAGCTAAAGCAGTTTAGCAATTTTTTCTTCTTCTCCAAATTAGACAAGTAGATTGGAATGGGGCTAGTTGTCACACTTTTTTACTCTAGTGGATATTTCTTATGTCAGGGATATTTCTGGAAAGTCCATATCTGTTTAGGAACATACCTTAAAGTCTTTTGACTACAAAAGTATTGATTGACATTAACACTGTCAATTTACATGTGTTCTCCAACAACCAATTGAACATTAAAGTTACTGAGATATAACCACTGAGACAACTTCCCCATGTCACAAATAACTGCTATTTATGCAGTTCCTTCAAATTCATCACATTTACAAGACAAAACTTTTCAGAAGGACATTTGCTGTACACGTGTTGTGGTCCAAACCTCGATTCTCTCTTTGTTCTCTTCTTCTTCCTGCTGATGGGTTTGTGTTTCTGCCCCCTTCATGGGTTCCTCCAGTGTCCCGCTTTGCTCCTCTCTTTTGCGGACCACCTCGGCTCTCAAACCCTCCACCTCGGCCTGCAGGGCCAGCACATGGTACAAGGAGATCACAGACAGGGAAGAGGAGGTGATTGCAGCAATGACAAGCACCAGAAACAGCCAGGGCAACCTTCTCCTTTCACCCCGACCTGGACCAACATCTTCAGCAGGCATGATGGAAACAAACTTTTAGGAAATATGGTTATTAGTGAATCGATTTAGCCTGAATGTCATATAGACAGATTCTGAAGAAGTTTTATTTCTTTGAAGATCTCGACCCACCTCAAAACATGACTTCAATCATGCAGGATCCTTACCGTGAGAGGTTTCTACTCAGAAAGAAGCTCATATGGAGGTTTTCTTTATGCCTGCTGAATCCAGTTCACTTTCATATGGCATGAATGTTCCTCTGAAGCTCTTAGCACACATTTCTTTCAGAAAAATCCTGGATACATAACTTCCCTTCCTCTTCAAGCCGATATTTGTTGATGTAGAGGAAAACTCCTCTGATCTACAGTTGAAGTCAAACTGTACAAAAGCAACAGCACTCACCAAAAACGTCCTGTCTGCTACAATTCTCCAGCTAACAGTCTGGTTTTTCTTTTTCCTGCCGAGCTGTCCACACCCACTGTATTTAACATTGCACTGCAACTGAAAGTTGCTTTGTCGCCACTTTCTTTGTGGCTGTTCCTACAAACTGCGTCAAATGCAGATAAATTAAAATGTCAGACTTATTTTTGTTATCATAGATTATCAGGACATAAGAAACGTATATAAATGACGCTGACCAGTAAAACGAAAGCTATTCTTGGTATAAAATTAAAAAAATAACAAACAATAAATCATCAGTTTCGTTCTTTTTAAAGTGGAGTTTCCAGAGTTAAAATCAGAAACAGAAACCAGTGGCTTCAAAGTACAAACAAGACTCTTGCAGGAAAGTTATCAGAAGGGTTTGATTTCTTTATTGCATGTCACCACACAGAAAATAGAAAGTGTGATTGAATTGTATGTACATGAACAAATGATTCGCATAGAAAACCCAGAGCTCCAAACACAAATGTCGAAAGAATAAGAAAACCCTCCTTGCACATTCAGAACTGAATCTTTCCGCTCTGCTATTTACTGTAAAAAGCAAATATAAAACATGAGCAGCACTTTATATTATTTCATATATTCAGTTTATGAACAAGATGAAATGCAATTTCAACATACAAACTAGCCCCAGAGAATGGCCAGAACATGCCAATGGTGTATTAGTCAAATCTAGCAAACTCTAAAGTAGATTTTTTTCATTATTTTAGCATGTTTCAGCATCTCTGTTTCAAGGTTAACACTCAACCACACAGACATTCAATAAGGTATCATGGCACATTACTTTGAGTTCAACTAAATGACATATTGCAAATCATTTTATTCAGAAAATATTTAGAGGCAGTTCTTATGAATTAGGCCTAAATGATCAATAATGACCATTAGGGATATTTCTTTTAAAATCAAAAGCTCAATAAACTGATATGCAAGTATCTTAAGTACTGAAACCATCCAAAAGCCGACGTCATGGGAACTTTTTCTCTTGCATTGGCTGGTTTCACTACTTACTCAACTACAACTGTCCTTTTACCACATAAGCATAAAAAATACTAGACATAACTGAAGACATCTAGAGCTCAGCTGTGCTACTATACAATTTTGTAAGCACCCCAAAGTGACCATCAAGTCCCGAAAGGTGGACTTTGGAAGCCTGACATAATATCTGGTTTGAAGATAGCAAAATTTGCATGCAAACTGACATAGGATCAATCTGCCTTGAAATCTGTCATCTTAAAATTCACAGGCAGTTTTCACGCATTACAACAGACGTGAGCGTAAAAGTGCATCAGCGTTAAACGAAATGTGCGGAGCATCTAAAGCATGCAATAATTACAGACTTGAATGTGCACTGATCCAACACTACATCATAATGGGCCAGGTTTGCAAAGTCCACCGTTCACCTTTTAATGTATGCTTGACAGTCAGCCACCAATATGAGACTACAGAAACACAAACCTCATGTCTTTACCCCCGATTCAATACATTAAATAGCTGAAAGAATGAAAATTCTTCTGTGGAACACAAAAGGAGACATTTCAAAGAATGTGCTGGTTGCTCTTCAAGTTAAACATTATGCTACTCTCACTTTTATTAATGAGTCCTTTTAAAGAAGCTTGAGGCTTCTATCTGCAACTTCATGGAAAAGAGTGACTAATGCACTCTTCAAAATTTCTCCTAATGTGTTCCACCGAAGAAACCGTCATACAGGTATGGAAAAGCATAAATGATAAGCAAATGATGCCAATTTAAATTTTTGTGTTAATTAATCCTTGCATTATTGTGAATGTTTCTGCTTTTTGAAAATGGATGTGTGACAGCGCAACAGGCACCATTGGGCAGGTTTTTCCAACATGATCCAAAAAAAAAACAGGTCATTGGCAGAGATCTGGTGTTAAGCAACTGACCTTATTAAAAGAAGGAAAACATCTTATTTACAAGTTGTGCAAATGGACTGTGCTTGGAACACTGTCAAGCAGCTGCTATGTGCGATTTCACTCTTACTTTCAGAAGATCACTAAGCCTGAGAAAGAGTAAACATACTTTAGGCTTCTTGGTATTTTCATTCAGTGCTCACAGTGAACTGCAGCCCACATGAAAATCAGTATAGAAATCTATACTTCTCCCACACAGCTCCAAATGCAAATCCAAGACATGGGATCAAACCACAATGAGCCGATTTCCTGAGTGGATTTTAAACCTTCCGTAACAAAAAGAAGGCAGTGTGATAAAATAAAGCTCCAACACATTACAGCCGGGTATAGAAGATTGAATGCATGAAATGCCACAGACAAAGATGAGTGAACTAGGATCAGTTGCCCCTGGTCCATTTAACTGTATTCACTGGAATTTAAAAGGCAAATAATTTTAATGAGCCCTCTGTTTTGTTTCAAAAAAAGAAAGAAAGAAAGATAAAGTGTATACATTACATATAAACAAAATAAATAAAAATAAAGCATTGTAGAGTTGTTTAGTTTAGCAGTCCTTAAACCTAGGAGTTTTTGGAATAGTAGTTTATTATTCATGAGTAAAATAAAATCAGTGGTTATCATAAATAACATACAGCCATATGTCAAATGTGATTTTTAAAGCCGTTTTGTTTTCTAAATGTGTAAATCAATCTCAAATTAAAGTAATCTTTTCAGCAATTTTAACCTTACCGTTACCAACTTCTATAATTTTTTATGTATGAAATATAAGAGGTAGAACATACGTGACAGTCTCCTCATATAATGGTAACCGCAAACATTATTTTAGTCACGTATTTTAAACCACTATTCTAAAACTGACCTCTAGACTGAAGAGATCAAGCTAAGAAAGAAGTTCTGACCACTGCAATTAAGCAAACAACTATTTCCAATTGCATTTGCAGGTGGTGGGCATATTAGAATACTTATGAGGGGCAGAAATTGTGGGTAAATAAAAAAGGACTCAAAGGGCATTAAATTCTTGAGGCAGATGCAGTCACACTTGATATAAAAAAAACAACAAAAAATATTCTGAAGGCTTAAAATATTCATCCTTCTCTATTAAATAAATGAAATTGTAAATAATGAATTCTTGGTGTGTGATCAATGGAAAGAAAGAGCGTAGAAGTTGGGGAGAAGAGAAATAATAAAAAAAAGAGAGAATAAATTGTACATTCTATTTGAGAAGGTCCAGATTTAGAGCAGTCAATAGTAGTTACTGTTCTAGATTATGGTGACGTTGGTCATCCCCTGGGCCGTCTCTTCTCGGGCATGGCTTTTAAGAAGCTCCTTCATAAACTGCTCTAGGGCGGCAAAATAACCCTGGCACTGCCATGTGTCATTGTGCGTACCCTCTGGAAAGATACCGAGGCGTTTAGTCCGAGACGGCGACAGCTCGTACAGCTGTTTCATCATCACCGGAGGGATGAGTTGGTCTGATAAGCCCGAAATGAAGAGAGATGGCATACGGCACAGTGGCACATGTCTATAGGACAGAAACTTGTTCTTGTAGCACCAGAGCGGTAGGTAACGCATGGGGAAGAAAGAGAACAGCGTGGCCGCCATGTGTGGGATGCTCAGGAAAGTGTTCTCCACCATGATGGCAGCCACTCGATGCGGGTTGCACGATGCCAGACGGATGGCCACCGCGCCACCCAATGAGCGGCCGAATAGCACCACCTTGGTCTTGTCGATGTCTGGCCGGGTCATGATGTAATCCAAGGTGGCCTCTGAGTCTTGGTACAGTCCCTCTTCACTAGGATCTCCTTCGCTTTTTCCGTAGCCTCTGTAGTCGACCAAAACCACGTTGGCCTTCAGGTTGACTAGCATGAGCAGTGCGTTTGGGACGCGGTGGCCGATGTTCCCCGCATTGCCATGGAAATATAAAATGGTGGGAGCGGAGGCAGAGTTTTCGCCAGTGTAACGGAGCAGGATGAGGTTGAGCCGCACACCATCTTTGGTGCGGATGTACACATTCTCGTGGGGGATTCCCGTCGGCATGGGGATGTAAAGGCGGGATGATGAGGGCTGGTCGGGAAAGTAGAGCAGCACATCCTGGAACTTGTACAGGATGCCGGCCACAGAGGCCAGGATGAGTCCCAGCAGTATGAAGCCTCCGTACAGGTGGAAGGTCAGAATGAGGGCCAGCAGGGAGACACGGCAGAATCCCCAGGACCAGGCGCACACTGTCAGCAAACACGCCTCCAGTGCCCCCCATAACCTCCATGGCTTCTCCATGACAACCGGGATGACAACAGTCTCCGAACTCACTGCAGGTGTAATCTGGGGAAACACAGAAGGTAGGTTTGTAGGGTGGGGGTGGTGTCATTATATTAGAGACACAGTTTTTTTTGCAAGAATGCCAAAATTCTAACTTGGTTGTAGTAAATGCTGCATTATTTTAAACAATATTATATTAAAAGTAATTAGAAAAATATTTCAGTTAAAAAAAAAATATATATCCTATTTTCCCCTCTTATGGTAAGACATGGCAGGCCAAATCAATGGTCATAACAGGCCAACTTTGACCCCAAAATTAGGAAAAATTTGCCATTCACAATGTATTACACTTCCATAATTTCACATATCTGTGAGAAGAAATGTAGAGTAGAAACTAATTTATCCATCAGTAATTGATTGGATCTTGAAAAGTGGGCGTTACCATAATGGAGCCAGACTGAGTATGATTAACTAAAAGTAAACTATAACAGCTGTTAGATAATATTATCCAATAGCCTGTAAGGGATTCAGTAATGTCAGCAGAAAATAAAAATAAAAAGTCATTACAGAGGAAGATCACAGCATTTAAAATTGGATTACAGATTATGAACAGAAGCATTTTTTTCCCCTTAGGAATACTGTGGAACAAATATTAATAATTTACAATGGAGTCTGCTTGTCTTTGAAATCTTTAATCCAACTGTAAGAACTTGATCTTCTTCTAAAATCACTTTTCTTCTTGTTACATCCCTATGTGACATTAGGAGGTGTTTGTTTCCGTGCTGTTTTTCTGCCGCTCTCTGTTTTACTTTTGTTTTTGCAGGGCGTGCTGATTGGTACATGCCACTGTCAATCATCGTCAAGGGCTGAGTCCAGTGTGCTGATGTCAGGAGGCGATTTGCCAATGATTTGTTGCTGGAATCCCGAGAACTTTTAAAGAAGGCAGGTCTACATTCATAAGGAGGCTTGCCACCATGCCACTCTGTTAATGCATTGTGTTTATTCTGCTTTCTTTGTTTTGGGTTACCAGGGGGTTTATTTTTCGTTGTTACTGCAGTCACTTTTAACAACCTTAACTCTTTCCCTTCCTTCATTTGTGATTATTAACGTTGTGTTAGCGATCGGTAAGTTATGTCACGATGACTTTACTTGACTTGACTTGTACACTTTCAATAGAACTTGACTATTTCACAACAATTTGCAATGGTTATGCAATACATAAGCAAGTTTTTGTTAACTATATTGTAATATATACAGTTGCCACTATATAAAATGACTTACTGTGATATAGGATTTTGGTCACACCTCATAGCCCTACCATGGCCTTACTGAAATACCATGGTATTACCTCCTGATACCATCACTGTACTGGAGCCCTCAATGTGTTTAAGGGGCCAAGTCCAGTCTTAACCAATCAATTATGCTGGAATGCAAATGAGGATAAGTGTTCACTCATTCATCTATACTGCACAAGGAAACATTAAGGCTAGAGTTTTCCCAGATCGCCATGCAATGCAATAAAAAAGAAGCTGTATCACGACCTGACCCTGATATCAGAGCATACAGTACAACACTGTCACCAAATCCGCGCTCAACCCCGCGTATGTTGTTTTTCACCCAGCTGCTGACATCGTGAGACAGAAAACACCCTAAAGTCCAAACCCAGCTGACACGAATCATAAACGCACCGATGACAGATTGATGTTGGCAGCAGCTTTCCCCCTCCGGACTTCATGCACTGCACAGCTAACTTAATACAGCTGCTAGCCATGTCCACCACACATCTGCTAACAGTCTGATACAAACCTACTCACATCTATCGCATTCTTCAGCGGCGCATCTTCAGAGAGCTGAGCTTACGAGCAGCTGAACGGTCATCTATAAGAGCATTCCGTGAAATAACATCTCATCCACTGTAGCTAGCAGCAAATCTAGCCGGACTTACTGTATGCTGGTGTCGCTTCTACGAAGTTCCGGGCGGAAACAGCGGAACCTTCTGCTGACGGTCAACACTCACTGCCAGTTCAATGTCTGTGTTTACAAGTGTTAATTATTGTAATTGTTACAAATATCATATTTATTCAGTTACATCGCTATTGATAAATCTTATACATTTCTACAATTGAAACGTGTGACAATATGTGACAACTTGTGGAAATTAACTTTCAACTTGTCCCATGTGATATTTATGGAAAATACCTGGTAGGCAATCCTTCACTGACTCGTCTGTGAATGTTTCTTAGTCTATTGTATTAAAAATTAAAATAGCATGATGATATTAGATGGCTGTGGTGTAGTGGTGCCGAGAAGTGGGTACTTAATTTATGCCCCCAACCCAGCAAATTATATGTTATAAACAGTGGCATGTAAAACTAGTCTTGTTCATTTAGTTCACCCCAAACCAGCAGAATTTGCACACTGTCACTTAATTTCTGCTGCTTGAATCCTTATTAAATTATTAGCCACAGAAGAGGTACAGATTTAAAGTAATTAATTCAAATAAACAATCAAATAAATAAAGACTGCAGCAATTAACATTTTGTCAGAACCTCAAGTAAATTAATTATTTTGTTTAGTTGTCTGTTCAGAATAGTGGGAGAATCATGATCTCTATTTGAAACTAAAACAATCGTAATTCTCAATTTATCCAGAATTGTGGAGCTCGGCTTCTGTTTCTCTTATACAGTGACGGACAACTGGTAATTTCGAACCCTGACACAGGAGCGGAGCCATAGAAGTTTTTTTTTTGGTCTAATTTACAGTTTTTTTTTTTTTTTTTTTTGTCTAATTTAAAGGTTTTATTATTATTATTATTATTATTATTATTATTATTATTTTCCTATCTATTACTTTTAATTGGCTGAGAAATCAAATAGCCTACACTGCTGAACAATTTTTGTATTCTATAATATTTTCCTAATTAAGATTTCAATGGTTTGTTTATACTTTTTTTTGTTTGTTTGTTTTTTAGCACAGAATAAGGCAGAAGATATATTTTAAAAAAATTTTTTAGCACAGAATAAGGCAGAAGATATATTTTATTATTTCTATCCAC
Source organism: Cyprinus carpio (assembly GCF_018340385.1). Taxonomy (NCBI): domain Eukaryota; kingdom Metazoa; phylum Chordata; class Actinopteri; order Cypriniformes; family Cyprinidae; genus Cyprinus; species Cyprinus carpio. The sequence continues at coordinate 8,161,304 of NC_056580.1, forward strand.
CTTATTTTTCCCGTAAGTGTGGGCGCAGCCATTTGTAAATTTTTTGGGTCTGGCTTCTGATGTCATCTACTTGTTATTTTTAGCTGAACAAAACAGCTTGTTTTGCTGCTTGATATTGCAAACTGGTCTGTCATATTATTTTAATGTATTGTCTTAATTATGAACACACTGGTTTATAGTGCAAACAGTTTTACCGTTTACTGCGCGTTGTCATTCTTCTCGATATTTCCCTACAGTGGCTGGGAGAGGTGTGAGTGAGGCCAGCAGGGGGTGCTCACACCGGTGGTCTGTGTGGGTCTTGACGCCCCAGTTTAGTGACGGTCACACTATACTGTCAAAAAGCACCTTCTTTCGGATGACATGTTAAACCAAGGTCCTGACTCTCTGTGGTCATTAAAAATTCCATGGCACTTCTCGTACAGAGTAGGGGTGTAACCCTGGTGTCCTGGATAATTTGCCCCTTGACCTTTGTCAATCATGGCCTCCTAATAATCCCCGAACCACTTGATTGGCTATGTGACTCTCTCTCCTATCCACCAGTAGCTGGTGTGTGGTGAGCGCACTGACGCTGTTGTCCTGTGGCTGCCGTCGTGAAAACTGGTGAGACCCTCCCACATGATTGTAAAGCGCTTTGGGTGTACAACAATACACAATAAAGCGCTATATAAATGCATCATTCATTCATTCATTCATTAATTAAACTGAAAAATAATCATTCATTCATTCATTAATGAACCGGAACTCTTGCACATTCACAGAAAACAACTTACTTCTGCATTGAAAAATAAGGTGGATAGCCAACTGTAATAAATGCTATATTATAGCACTGCATTATTCAAATTCAAAAACAAACACAAACAAAATATTTTCAAAAACGTATGTTAAAATACATTACCTCAAACCAGTTACAAATTTCCTCATTTTTAATCAGTCAAAACGATACCTTTAATCCATTATAGCTACAGCTGAGATTACTGTGATTACAGAGATAGCTGGATGCCGTTATATATTTTAGGGAATTCCTGGCACATCATAATTACTTCTATGAGGCTGTTTTGGACTTTCTGTGTGAGAGTATGAATGAAACATTCACTGCATGAGAGTGTTTACGCCTCTGTCCGGATCGCATCACTGTATTTACTGGGTGTTTTTAGGGAATATTTGCATTTATTCACATGCAATTGGATTAGCTAATCATGTGCTGGACTGTCACGGTTTTGGCTATGCAGGACATTACTGAATGATGTGCATCAGAGAGCAATTAGAAGTGGGTATACGCAATGCTGACTGATAAAGAAGTGGGTATACGCCATATACCTGTGTTTACCCTGCACTACACCACTGTTAGATGGTATTTTAATTTTGAGAACTGGAATTACAAAATCAACTAATTTAACAGTGTGTTGAGGTGCTTTAAAAAGTGTTTTAAATAGTATTTTGGTGAAGAGTCATCAGAATGGTTTACAGTACACCCTCGTGAGATGAAGACTGTACTCATAATAGTCTTCTATAAAAAAGTGTTTTAATTGTATATGGTACGGTTCGGCCCCTTAATGTAGCTTACATTATACCTATGTCCTGCATCATCCAATGGAACGCCACTCTCTTGTGAACACACATATGACAGTTTGCAGAAGCTAGAGATTACTGTATGTAAAATGTTATGTTTTTCTTACACAAGTGCATCGCTTCCCTTCAAAAGGCCTTTATTAACCCCCTGAGCCGTGTGAAGTACATTTTATGATGGATGGACACACTTTTTTGGGCATTAAAATCTCGATCACCATTCACTGCCATCACAAAGCTTAGAAGAGCCAGGATATTTTTTAATACAACTCCTATTGCATTCATCTGAAAGAAGAAAATCATATACACCTAACTTGAGGGTGAGTAAATTATGGGTAATTTTCAGTTTGGGGTGAACTATCCCTTTAATGCAACTGGAATCTTACCTGAAATATATTACTGTGCTATTGCCCTTGTCACAACTTTCCTGGGTGACAACTAGCCTAGGTCTAGGGCTCTCCCCACCCCACGCTGGGTGTATTTTGTATTATATTTAAGTACATGTTCAAAAATGTGAATGAAATGCATTTCCTGATAATACATCTGAATATGTGGCAACTCATTGTCATCAAATAAATAAAGAAATAAAAATTAAATAAATAAATAAATTCAGTTACATTCAATTACATTTAATGATTTTTCCTTTGATCTTTCATATTTTGCATGTTTATTTTTCCTCACGCACATCACAATGGAATAGTAGTCAAAGTGGTAATTTGAATACACAAATAATACAAGTGTATGGCATCTGATCTAGTGGAAAAGTTCATGTAAGCTTTGCATGAATGCTCAGTTAATTTAAAGAGCGACTGAGATATTGACTGACCAAATTGTCAGTGCTGGTACTGCATTGAAGAAAATCTTGTCTTGTGATCAGGCTTTTTAAAATTAAATTTTACTCATGTGTAAAATTTCAGGCTACTACTCATGATGATCCCAGAACACACTTTACTCACGTGACATTGACATATTAATCTATCACTAACTGCTCTTCTCAGTCAGGAATTAGTTCCATATTACACTGCGATTACTGAGAGAGATGTCTATGCAAATCTACGCTCAAACAGGCATAACCTGTGAGGTGCCTTTCTATTTCAGCTTATAGGACTGTTGGCTTTACTTTTGGTTCTTTCAACATGACTGCTGTTTGTTATTTCTGTTAACCCTCATGTTCACCAGTCTGGTTGATCAGGTTTGACCTGTTAACCTGTATAACTAATAAACAGGTCACTTTAGACAGATAAGCATGCATACCTCCCTTTTTTTAAACAAAACAACATCATATTAAATAAAAAAAACAAAACACACTAAACTAAAATTGAAGATCCCAAAACAAAAGGAAAAGAAAAGAAATATGATGAATTTTGTAGCATTTTTGCTTTCAACTATAATTTGTATTGTGAAAAAGTCTTGAATTATGCCTTAATCACCAGAAAATATTCATTTCAGCAGAATCTATTTTCAAGATACAATGCTGTGTTATATGTAAAATATCTGTCATTATATCAAAATATATTTGTTTTATATAGTTATTATTTTACATACAGCTGACACCCAAAATAATGGTTTGCAACCGCTTTTGAACCAAAAAATTAACTTTGTCTGACTGACCACACACTCTAAATGAAAAAGCAACCGGACACAATGAACAGACAATATTTGTTATTTCATCAGAACACAACTTTAATCATTTTAGCAGTATAATCATACCTTCGAAAAGATCATAACTTGTGAGATTGTTTTATAAATTATTTCATCAAAGTTGCTTGTAAAAAAATTAAATAGGTTACTGAACTAAATCATCTATAATATTACAATATACCGATAGTATATAATATATTTTTTTCAGTAGTCATAGTCATAATGTTATCTCTATATGCCTTTAAACCTTTAAATCTTTAAATCTTTTTATTCTTAAAGTCATTGCTTTGCACATACCATCAGACACAGCATCACAGCCTGCAGGTGCTGAGGTTGTGACCAAGAGGACAGTTCTTGGGATGAAACCACTCTGCTCTCAGTATCCATCTCAGCACAAACCAACCAATGATCTCTGACACTTACAAAAGAGGATTAAAAAAGGACACCAACTCAGAACACAAGGAAACCTCCAAATCAAACAGAGACACACATTGTTTAGCATTCTCGTAACGTATTTACAACAGAAAAACAACTGAGGTCGAGGGCTGCATAGGTCCACGGGATTCAGAAAAGAAAGTATTTCTGCTTGCTAAGTGATTACGCAGTGTGGAATACTACCTACACAACTGGATCAGTATTTGGAAATGACCATAAAACATGTGCAAGCATAAAATACATCTTATACTAGGTTTGGTAATGTTTAGCGATATTAGCAGGCATCTGTTACATTCAATCTCGTTGGTCGCTGAGACAAACTGTTTGGTGATTGAATCCCACCAAACACAGAGAAACATGTTACAAATGTGACAAATCTGAGCATCCACAACGCCACTCTCTGTTTAGGAATATGTTTTAATCAACACTTTGTTGTGAATGGTGTCGTCTGAAGTACGTTTGGTGACTGATTCAACACTTGTTGCATTAGACCAAATATTTACGAGGCAAACCGAATGATTATACTGACATGAGTGTTGAAACTGACGTAACTCAAATCCTTCCTGACTTGTAGAGCGTCATCAAATATATATACAAAGTATTTCCAAGTAAATAAGCATGTATGTGCGTGTATTATGGTGTGTGTGTCTTGCTATAACAAACATCCAGAGCTTCTTAGCAAATGAATAATAGTGCTACACCATTGTCATTAGCCCACCTTCCTACACCGTCAGGCCTAGCTGGAGAGGCTGAATTAGTTTTGTTTGGAGATGAACAGAGGGAATCGTTTCTGATCCGTCTGCTGTTCCAGAGCAGCTGATCCAAGCTGAATGCCCAGGCTTATAAACCAACTAATAAGCTCTTGAGATGGTATACTGTATCTCTCCGTGCATAAACTGTATCTCTCTAATTATTCATTAGCAAAGTCCTCAGCACAGAATGCTGGACTGGCCTTTTACACCTCAAATGGGCCCATTGTGCCGTGCCATATGGTCCAATTTTCCTGGCCAGGCTATTTTAACTGAAGCACATTATAAGTGTGGCATAGCATTGTGTACAAAGCACTATTTATGGTGTTTCTAGTAACATATTGGTTTAATATGAAATAGATAAATCTATTAATAAAAAAATGACCAATATATATATTTTTTTCTAGATAGGAGAAATTACAAGATGGGCCTAAAGGCAATAAATCAGACATGCCATTATTAAATCTTATTATCAGATATGTTGCTAAAAATCATCTAGCCCAAATTCATAAACCCTGATCAGCCAAGAATTAGCATTCTGAGTACATTTAGTTGACAATTCTGGAATTTAAAAACAGTTGAATAAAAGGAGCTTCTCTCTCAGCAGGTCAAATGCCTTTTTTATCAGCTAAAATGAACTGCATTAGCAGTCTATTTCAGAAAATAAAAATCACTTTGTGCTTCTGACACCTCAAAAGTTCACTGCTAATGGTAGTTTAAACAGCAAAAGGGCAAATGGATTAATTTGTTCTCTTAAAATCAAAGTTATTAAATTTGCCTCAGAGTCAGTATTCTGAGTTTAATGGTATTGCATGTGATGGTAATACACATTAAGAGAAAGTCAGCTTTTTATATGTAGCCTAAAGGCGCAGTCACATTGACAAAAATACAGAGGTCTAGTATCAATAGTGTAGCAATGCATCAAGCACTGTCACTTCCAAACTAAGCAGCTTAATATTGGTAAATGCAAATTAATTTGCATGTCCAAAGTTTATTGAACCTGAATCCAATGCATATTTTGTGTGGGAAAAAGTTTTCCTTCATGTGAAATTCCAGATTGGGATAATTGACTACATTTTACCCACATAATTTTACCGTACAAAGTAAACGTGACTGCACCTTAATGCAGACAATCTACAGATATGTACAGGAAGGGAATAAAAGTACATGGAATGTGTGTGCGCCCTTTTATTTCAATGGCATGCATTATGTTAGCCTGCTTTACACAATTGAAATGTGGCTATAAAACACTTTGTTTTTCTTTTGTTTTTAGTTAGCATACTTAAAGTTTACCTTAAAGTTAGCTGTGACTGATATGTCATATGCATGTATGCGAATCTAACATTAACGACTATTATTCATGTCCCATGAGATGGAAACACAGGTGTGAGGTCTGCCATTTTAACAGGTTCACACTGAGGCTGTCTAGAGAACTTAGTTAAAGGGATACTACACCCCAAAACGAAAGTTTTGTCATTATTCACTTACCCCCATGTCGTTCCAAACCCGTAAAAGCTCCGTTCGTCTTCGGAACACAATTTAAGATATTTTGGATGAAAACCGGGAGGCTTGTGACTGTCCCATAGACTGCCAAATAAATTACACTGTTAAGGTCCATAAAAGTATGAAAGACATCGTCAGAATAGTCCATCTGCCATCAGTGATTCAACCGTAACGTTATGAAGCGACGAGAATACTTTTTGTATGCAAAAAAAAAAAAAAAAAAAAAAAAAAAGACTTTATTCAACAATTGGTCTCCTCTGTGTCTCTCTGCATCACCGTAGCACCATTTTGGAGAACATCCGTTGACTGCAAACTGCATACGCTATTCTGTGTCAGCCGCGCTACACAGATTCTCTGTTTTCATTCATATCAAAGTGTAAATACAATTTAGAAAACGTATTCTTGTGTCGCCGCTTTTCTGGACCTTGACAATGTAATTTACATGGCAGTCAATGGGACAGTCACAAGCCTCCCGGTTTTCATCCAAAATATCTTAAATTGTGTTTCGAAGACGAACGAAGCTTTTACGGGTTTGGAACAACATGGGGGTAAGTGATTAATAACAAAATTTTCATTTTGGGATGGAGAAACCCTTTAAACTCAAGGATTCGTTTTGTGTCTGTGTCACAGTGACACAACCTCATTAGAGCATACCTGTAGAAAACAAAGTAAAACAAAACATAAAATAATATATCAGCCCTTAACTTTGCCTTTCCTCCAAAAGAACCAGGACTAGATTCCTCAGCCCAGCCACCTGAGATGGGCCATCGTTCTTCTATCAGGAGCTTCTTATTTGAGCTCCTCAATTTCCTGTTGATGTGACTATCTTAAGGTTTGCAACAAATTAAAATAATTTTCACTGAGTTATTCATGCCACGTGAATCTCTACATGCAGGACTGTTTGAATGTGTGTGGATGATGGGTAAGCCCTTTACTGTAATAAAGAACGATGGATCCTGTCTGTGTGATTGGGGTAATTTGTCTCGTAAGCTCTGATTGGCTGGGTTCATGCCGCCAGCAATTTGGATGGTACTCGGAGTAAGAGCTTGTTTTCAGATTGTTTTGGTTTATTTCTTTAAAACTTTAGCAGCATAGTCTAAACTCTGGTTCTAACATGCATTTACAGAATATAGGGTAGAGAATATAATATCTTAATATAATATATAAAACACTAATGGTGCTAAAACAGATTTGTGGACGTCATTTTGCAAATTGAGGGAATAAACAGAAGTCTGGATAATGTCGAACATCCTAACAAAGACCTTTTCAGTCAAGCACTTAAGCAAAGAAGGGACATTAATGTACCCAGACCTCCAAAGCTACTGACCTGACCTCACAGGAAATGACATCATACCGACAACAGAAAATATCAGGCTACCTTAATAAGGTTACAGGATCTTAATGGGAGAATCTGAGTTTGAACCTGGGCTTTTTGTTGGGTGTCTTGGTATTTGTCTAGGCAGATTTGTCAATGGATAAACTGCAATAGAAACCCTCGTAATGAATAGAGGAGCATTCAGAGAGTTTGTGATTGCGAAGAGAAACGAGAAGAACATCTAAGTTGACACACGGATGCAAGCACAGGCACACATGCACACACACTCATCCATTCACTCACATAGGCACGCACTCAGTCTTGAATATTCTCTTGGATATTGTACATTTAACTCATCCGTCTCTGCCAATCCTTCCTGCACAAAGACCCAAATGAAACAAAAAGAAACATGAATTAGATCCTGTAGTCATCTAGTGCAACAGAAATCCAAACCATAGACACAGTGTAAAAAACATGGTGCGAGAGAACTCCACCCCCCTAGAAGCCTCTTTCAACATAGGCTACGGTGTTGTCCCTTGTTCTTGTTGCTTGATTGGATTCGTCCAGTGTTTGTTTAGCTTCGTCAGTTTGCTTGGTTTGTTTTGATTGCATGTCCACAGTCTCTGTACCAGAGGTCCCAGCAAGTTACCCACAGTCCGTCACGTCACTGTAACCGTGTCGGTATTAAGTGGCTATTCCGTCATTCCTCGTTGGAGGAGCTGGAGGTGAGGTTGAACCCAGTGGGATTGTGGGATGCTGTGAGAGTGGCAACAGTATGAAGGAGGACGAGGACCAGCAGGCAGAGTTTAAGTCTGCTGTTGCACAGTCTAGAGGCCGCTGACGAGGTCAGGGATGTCCCGTGCTGACATGACGGGTGAGTTCTTTTGAGAGTGCCTTTGGAGCTGTTGTCTGCCCTGCTGTCCCATCGGACATCACAGCACTCTGTCTCTGCATCTGAGGGGTTGTCCTCTTGGAGCCCTGGGCCAGCAAAAGACATAAGTTAAGGGTGATGATAAATGTACACTACTAAGTAGTGTTTTTTTATAAAAAAAAAAATAATAATAATAAAAAAAACATTTCAACATCTATTTCTTGTAAAATGTACTGTTTGTTCATGTTGTTTTTGTATGGTTTGTAAAATCTTTAGGTATGGGTTGGATTAAAGGATCTAAAATATGGTCAGAATGCAGAATAACGCATCAATATGTGCTAATAAACAATATGCTAGTAATATGCATGCAAATACGCAACTAGTTAATGGTGAGAATTGGTCCCTCTTTGTCTTAATGACTAATTTTGGAAGCTTTTAAATATATTTTTCAATATTTTTTTTTCTTTACAATCATGAATTATTATTATTTTTTTATTTATTAATTTATAAATCATACATTTTAATTGTGAGTGTACACATTTTGATTTTGTATCACATTATGATTATTTTTCATTAAAAAATGTAAATCTATTTTTCAATGTAAAGCTTTTTTCTCTTTACAAATAATGAGTGTACAAATATTAATAATTAATTTAGGAAAAAGTTTTCAATTACTTTTTAAGGTATTTTTTTTTCTTTACAAAATCACAAATTATTAATTTTGAGTGTACACATATTAATGAAAAAGTTATATTAAACAAGTTTTTAAATCTATTTTTCAATTAAGTTTTTAAGAGGTCACAGGACATGACATTCCACACTCTAAACTAACCTTATCTTGTCATAAGTAGATCAAAATATCTGATATTTTATGACTTATTGACCTTGGCACACAGTCATAGGGTGTGCAAGGCTTCTCTTTGATATTATGTCGGTTGCACCACATGACATTTTACAGCCTGACATACCTTGCCTTATCATAAAAAGGTCAAATTATCTGATATTTTAAGAGACATGCTGACCTTCACACAATCATGCAGGGGTCCCCTCTATGATATTATTGCTTATATTTTTTGATTACTCTCTCCTACTTCTGCATGTTGGTCTGATCACCCAGCGTTGTTGATATTAAAGGGATAGTTCACCCAAAAATTTAAATTCAGCATTCATTTGCGCACCCATGTCATTCCAAACTCATATGACTTTCATCCTTCTGTGTAACGTTAAGAAAGATATTTTAAAGAATGTTGGTAACCAAACAGTTTCAGTTTCCATTGACTTCCACTGTTTTGTTTTTGTTTGAAAGTCAATGGGAACCGCAAATGTTTGGTTACCAAAATTCTTCAAAATAATATATAAATACATAAATAGATAGATAGATAGATAGATAGATAGATAGATAGATAGGTTGATTTTAATTTTGGCATGAACTGTTCCTTTAGTATGGTACAATATATCATCTACTTTTCCACTTGACCTTGCCACACATAAGTATGGTACAATATATCATCTACTTTTCCACTTGACCTTGCCACACATAAATCTTTGATGACAGGTGATTATGGTCATATTGTGATGATGATGGAGGCATATGGTGGTGTAAAGTTTAGCACTGCAAGACGAGTCTGTGTTAAGTGGAGATACTTAAAGCAATTAAAGGGCAGGTAATTACAGTGTGACCACTCAGCCAGTCTGTGCTCTTCTGCTCTCAATTCCCCATTTATCATCAGTCTGTCTCATTATAGCACAAGCCTGCAGGCCACTGGGAGGCCAAAGCACTCATCCGCATGCACCACTCAGCATGCACCCTCTGAGATTAGGAGAGGAGCATATCCTGACAAACACTGTTCAGGGCATTTGAGTACACCAGCCCTATTCTTAACCAAAAAAAAAAAAAAAACTAATTCATGCCCTTTGTATTCATACTCATGATCAGCATAATTATTCAAATCAAATAGTTAATCATTTAAAATTTAGGATAATTTAAAGATAAAAGTATTTATTCAACCACTTAGTCAACCCAAATTTTGTGCAAATATGATATGGTCATGCTCATTCATCCAATAAAAGTGTAAAGCAGAAAGAAGAGGGAAGAATTGTACTTCCAGTTTCAGCCAGAAGGTGGAAACAGAGACCAAGTGTTTACTCTAATCAGCAATGCCAATTGAAAATGCTGCCCACTCGGGCAATAGTTGGTCCAAATCCAATGTTTGCATAACATTCTGTCTACTGTGATGCCTTTATTTGGTTGTATCCTTCGCTATCTGTGACATCCCACATTTCTCTGTGTGTGGTTGGGTGGTTAGTAAAAGGAATGAAAATGCCATTTTGTCATTGGTTTTTCAATTTATGATTTCTACTGAGAAATAACCACTGTAGTCATTATATGTCTTTAAGTGAATTTATTCTATTCCATCAGACATGACATTTTAGTGCAGTGTAAGCCAGTCTAAAATCAGTTTTCTTAAAAGGTGACCTCATACCAAAACACTGTCTACCTCAATTACAATGAAAACGTGTTGCTGATATTGCTGTAGTCCCCTCCTCTTTCGTATGTGTATGTACGTGTGTGTGTGTATGTAGTATATATAAACTAAAACCATTAAAAAACAAACAAATAAACTATTCAAAAATTACTTACTTTATTTCAACTACACAAACTGAACAACACTGGTATGCATGTGCCTGAATACACACACACACACACACACACACACACACACACATACATATTTATTTAAACTATTTATTTAAACATATATATATATATATATAAAACATATATATTTTTAATGTTTTTGTTGTTTGTTTGTTTGTTTAAATTTTATTCTATTCTATATAACTTTAGCATATTTTATAGTTAATAATAGTTAATATAGTTTATATGCTAACATAACTTTTTTATGTGAAAATACATACTAAAGACAGGTAAAAACCTTAATAAATATAACATAAAAAAAAAACAGTTAAAAAAATATTTTATTTATTTAATCTAGTTTTATTTTCTGTTTAATTCATTGGCAGCCTGGGCAGTGAAGCAGTTGCCATTGGTTTCGGTCACAGCTAATGATTCAGTCCTCTCAAGAAGAGGAAACCACTGGTGATTTGTTTGTATGAGAAAAGGTCAAAGTGCCCACCTGTGCATATAAAACTGGGGCTTCCTCCGTAGATGAGCTCATCATTGTCAGGCAATATGAAGGGACATCTCTGCTGGACCTCCAGGCAGTACTTCCTGCAGGGGATCCTGTTGCTGCAGTGCATCTGTGTGGTGTGGAAGAACTGGGCACAGAGCCAGTGTTTGTAGACAGTCTGTGCAGAGAGAAAAGTACAGACAGAGAGCTGTTAGTGCTTCAGTCTGGGTGTCCATTGCAATTGATTACATCATCAATAACACAGTGACAGTCATCGCTTAAGCTTTCCCACCTACAGTATGTATCTTGGCAACCTTGCAGCCTTCTTCCTCTTCATCATTTTATCTGTCACTTACTGAATCAAACGTTGCTCTGTTGTTTTGTGTTGCATTATGTATATTTTATGTATACAGATCTTATGCATATATAAAACCAGATTCAGCATCACTGTCTATTAGTATTAATAGGCCGAAAACATTTACAAACACCATGCTCTCCACACTGTGCTCTTAGTGTTACCTCAGAGGATTATATGTTTCTTTCTTCAAAGGAATTTTAGTAGAAACATCTAAGAATGTGCTATATTTTTGTTGGAATACCCCATCTGCCATCAGACATGCAATCTGGGTTATATGAAGCACCGGGAACACTTTTTTTAAGCAATGAAAACACAAATAACGACTTTATTCAATAATTCCTTTGTCAACACTCGCCTCTGTGTCTCTTCCTATCACTGTATGCTGTGTATGTGTTTTTTGTATCATCCACGCCACAAGGATGCGCTGTTTCTACGTGTATTTAGCTTTGATTTGAAATAAAACAGCGCATCCTTGTGGCGTGGATGATACAAAAACACATACACAGCATACATTGATAGGAAGAGACACAAAGGTGACCGTTGACAAAGGAATTATTGAATAAAGTCATTATTTCTGTTTTCATCGCTTAAAAAAATTGTTCCAGTCGCTTCATATAACCCAGATTGCACGTCTGATGGCAGATGCAGTATTCTGACGACGACTTTCATACCTTGACCTTGAATGGACCTTGACACTGTTATTTACTTGGCAGTCTATGGGACAGTCACAAGCCTCCAGGTTTTCATCCAAAATATCTTAAATTGTGTTCCGAAGACGAACGAAGCTTTTACGGGATGGTAAGTGATTAATGACAAAATGTTCATTTTGGAGTGGAGTATCCAAGCTAGTTTGCTTGTTTTGCTCAATAACATGATCTATTTAAGTTCACATGAGGTTAGAAGCATAGTTTATACTTAGTAATTTCACATAATTATGCAATAAAGAAATGCTTTAGGGAAATGCCCGATGCATGCAACACTGGCTGAACCAATATTGTGAGTTTGGGGTAGGACTATCTGCTTCCTGATCAGTGGACTTGGATGTTTGAAAACATTACTATTTTAAAGAGTTTGTTTAGTGACATTAGCACAGAAATATCAGCTTTACATTAAACATACTGTAAGTGAGAAGTGCACAATAAAATATTCCTCTTAGATGATGTAAAGCCCATTTTGTAGAGGTTGTTCAACAGGGCTCTGTTTGTGACCCATTATACTTTTGTAACACCACAGCAGGCATTAAATTGGATAAATAACCATGTAAACAAGCAGTTTTGTTTTGTTTTGTTTAGAACCAAAACCTCTTCTCACGGACACACAAAAACATGTCCAGTTAAACAAGAGGAAGAAAGACATCAAACTAAACCCATTTGCTTTGACAATTTTCTTAATGTACAACATAATATCCAACCCGCTTAAAAGACTCAATGAATGGACTGTAATGCAGTAACAGTGCTTCAATGAAAGACTGAGAAGAATATCTGGCAAGTTTTTCAGCAGCCATTAGTTACAGCTGAGAGAGAATGCCAAAAGAACAGTGAAACAAGTTCAAACAAACATAAACACCTTCATCCCGCATAAAATATCAAAACCATTCTGTGAGCCACAATGGACCTGTAGCTGCAATACGTCGCTGTCAGCAGGCAGAAGAGTGCAGGCAGGTCCTCAACTCCATCTACAACAACAGCTCAGGCAATTATGAGTGCAATGAATCACTGTCTTTGCCTTAAGCACAGTGCCTTGCCCGCACACAGCTGTACATCATGTCACGCCACCATCACCAATGAAATATTTATGTGGCGTCACTCGTGTAAACTACTTCCTCGGCCTTCATCCTCTACAGCTTTGGTTTGGCTGTAAGTGCTTATTAGATTTGCAGAGAGCAAACCTCTCAGTGGGTGTTTGCTAATGCCTGTTCATATAATGAATCCCTCCTGAGACAGAGGTGAAGCAGACGTTTGTGGAGGATGACAGATCACAGCAACCTCCTGTCTCCTCCCAGGACCATTTCAGGCAGGCCTGATTGACATGCAAGACAAACAGCTTTTCTGAGGTGAAATGAGCTTTTGTAGGAGTTATCTGAGGACATTGTGATGCTTTTGAGCAAAGGTGTCAAAAGTATTCACATTAATTACTCAAGTAAAAGTATAGATACTAGGGTTTAAAAAGACTTTTGTAGAAGTTGAAGTATCAACTCAAGCTTTTTTACTCAAGTAAAAGTGTAAAAAGTACTGGTTTCAAAACTACTTAAAGTATAAAAGTAAAAGTTTGTAAGGAAAAAAAAAAATGCCATTAAGAACAAAAGCTTAGATCACGCCACTACCCACCTCCTCAAAAAAACATTTTTCTAAAAATTTGGGATGCACTAGGCTACCTTTTCACCGCATATATGCCCATTGAAAATGAACGCACTGAAAGTTACAAGTGCAAATACATTAAAGAACTAGAGATATGATGACTAGTTGCCTATAAGTATTGTAATGGTGCAAAAAGTCAAACTTCAGAGGCATGTCACCCATAAACTTTAATGGAATGTAAATGTACCCAAGCTTAGCTGCAGGAATCTGCGAGGGCAATGGACAAGGAAATTGGTGTACCCAAGCAGGCTTAGTAACAATTACCCTTGTATGGTTGTCTATATACAATAAACATTTCTGCTGTCACAATGAATGATTAATCCATGCCCAATCAAAAAAGAAAAAATGAAAAATAACTCAAACCTAATACCCATCTGCTTTGACACCTTCCTGTATTCGCTACATAATATCTATAGGGCTGTCAAAATGGCTGAAAAAAATAAATTCGAGTTTTTTACTTATGTAACAGTGCTTCGAATTATTAAAATTTAAAATGCATAATTTCAGTGAAAAAAAAGCGCTTGGCTTTTCTCCTGAGGCCACAGGAGAGCGCATCGAGCAAAAGATTACAATGTAGGTTTATTCAAGCATTAGAATACATGACTGTTAAGTATGACAGCATCATGTATGGATGCATAGTTTAATACAAAGCGCGGAAAGCCAAACACAAAAACATGAGAGGCAGTGGGATGGGGAAAAACCCAGGGATGGTCCTCAAACCCACCATAAATTCGCGAGATATGTTTTTAAAAAGTTGAACGAGGGGATAACGAGTTACAAAGTTGGTATAGCCTACTTATCACAACATTGTCAATGCCCGTCACATCGCAAACGCCAATTTTTGCAAACGTCTCGCTACCGAACTACCTATGTAGCTTACTCATCGGAGGAAGAAGAGAAAGCACCCATTTGATAAATCATCCAGTAGTAAGCTTTAATTTCTTTTAAGAAATTATTTTTTTTGATAAAGCGAACCCAACACTGGCTATGTTTGCTGGATGCCTGTGTCATTAATGAATCCCTCCTGCAGGCGCGATGGATGACGTACAAACCAATTTGTGTGTCGGAAGGTATGCTTCTCATCCAACCACAATCAAATTCACTTCATCCAGGACGCGATTTCAGGATAGTTTGATTTTTTTATTTTATTATTAAATAAACCTTAGTAAAGTTACACACCATATAAAATTCCAAAACAACAAATAACACTACCTCTGCTTTTGAGTCAGCATTAGGTTTAACCAATAATAAACCTTAGTAAAGTTAGACGCCATATTGAATTTTCACACACTGTATAAAGGTCCAAAATCACAATTTTCACATCTCACAATTTTTTTTTAAATCTGAGATTTTTTTCTAGTGATTTGTTTTCTTCAATTTTTTTTTCCCGAAAAAAATAAAAAATAAAAAATCACCAGCAGAACAATAGTTATGTTCTTAAGAAACAGTAAAATCCATTTAACACACTGTACTTACACCCCTCACAGCCTTTGTTCAGCCTTGTTTTCATTCCTGTCAAAAATTAAATATGCCACTACCCTGGCTTAGGTCTATAGAGGCAGAACAAAGCAGTGGATGACTGTATTACACATCAAAGATGTCTATACTGCATCAATATTGCTTTCACAGAACCTAGCATGTTTTATTATTAGCTTAAAGCTTTTTACCCCAAATACCATACTTTTACATGGTCTTTCATTACTAAAAAAAAGGGTTGCTTTAATTACCTTGAACAAAACTGAAAAACATTAACAAGACCTTAAGGACCAGCCAAATCCACAAAGCTAGATCAGCCAAATTTCCATATGCATTGTCAACGCAGTTGTTAAGTAAAGTGTTGAGGTGAATTGTTGTGCTATCTAGTGGTTTAAAGGAAAATGAAATCAAATGCACCTTTTATTGCGGTGTGCCTTTAGCCCTGTTGTACCATATACTTTTTATTATCGAATTATTTATTGGCTATTTTTATGATCACCATTTCACCCGCTTTGGATGGATTCCATAAAATACTGCCATCACTACCAATGTTTCAATTATTTGCAAACTCACAGTAAATGGAAATGTATGCCAGAAGTTTGCCACAATGACACTAGTATTTCTACAGTACTGATTGCAAATAACTTCTCAGTTCACAACCTGCACAATGTCTGACTAATATGCAGCTGATTTTGAAAGCTCCAATCTGTATAAGCATGCATACTCCATGATGAATGCTAATGCCTTGTTATAATGTAGCAGATAAATCCAATCTTAATTCACTGCATTTCTTTGTTTTACTGTATGCTGTGTTTGAATAATTATTGGGGGAAAAAAAATAAAGCTGTTTACTTATTTGAGGAATGCCAGTGTTTCAATTCAATTTGTTAACATTTATATTAACATTATTAATTTGATGAATATATGAGTGTGTTCAATTAAATTTTGCTGTGGTATCGAAATTGGTGACAATCCTGACAAACTCAGTGCTGAATGATGGGTGAAGTGTTGTGACAGTGACAGACAGTCTTAGAAAAAGTGGAGCAGTGCAGTGTGATGATAGCTTCACACATACACCTCACCCAGTCACGCTCACTGAAGATGGGCACACACACATTCCCGTGTGCACGTGGCACACATGAGCAGGGCCCTGGAGACTGTGAGTGTGGCGACGTGCTGGTGGCATTTGGAACTGGCACATGATGACATTAATCCAGAGCTCATTTGCAGTGCTACAGTGTGGCAGGCCTGCTCAGACTGACAGAGAGAGAGAGGAGCTAATTCCTGCAGATCTGCAGAAACTGAGCATTTTACACACATGGAGCCTTCAACATGTGAATGTCACATCGTTCATCTGGACTCTTAATTTGTCCAGTCAACACTAATTTTTACTGTTGAAGTGCTTACATGTTGGTATTGGCCATATATGATCAATACATCCAAAACAACTAACCAAAACACAGTAAGAAGAATAACAAGACTTTCATAAGAAATGGCAAATGTTCAGACACAAAATAAAAGAATAGATTTAATACATTGTTAATTAATACAAGTATAATATTTTATAATTTTAAAAATCCAAAATCTTAAAAGATAATGTACATTTTTCAGCAACATGATTGCCAGTATTTTTGATTTCTACTGTATAGAGTTTAGTGTTAGCATGTTGCTAAGTTAATACAATACTCTAATATTACACATAGTGGGGCCTACTCATAAATATTTGGTACAAAAGTCCATTACATGGAATTAATTTTATCTATTTCCACTACTGAATAAAATATTTTTAGAATCAGACATTCTCTCATTTTGCCCCCCATGTTGGATGGATTCTTTAAATTTTTATGAGAATTTAATGAAAATTTGATGTTGAAGTTCATATCAAAAGACTTTGATTGTTGGTATTTTAGAAGAAAAAAAAAATATGAGTAAAATGTGTGATAATACTGAGACATTAGATGAAATTTAAGTCGAAGTCTCAATTCGCTTTGTTATTTAATCTCACCACTGTTATATTAAAGAGATGCCATTGGTGATTTTCTTCAGAACATTCCCAGAACCTCTCACGGCTGGTGTTTTTTTGTTTTTTTTTATTGCAGCGTGAGTTCGACATGACCCCCTGAATCTCTGCTGTCCAGCGCTCCATTAGAGATGTGATGAGGGGTGAGTCCTCTAAGATGAGAATAAATGCATTATCACTGCTAAACACAACCTGAACGACGGGGTTAGCTGCATCACGGATGTCTCTGCTGAATGCTGCTGAAGGATGTTGCACTAAAAGGGCCATTTATGTTTCTAATAGCTGGTTAAATCTGCACCACCGGCTTCTATAAACTCATGCATTTGTGACCTGAATGCTTGCCTTAAATCACTGCTATCTGAATGGCTAATTAATTTTTTTCTGTATTTTAAAAAATTTAATCAGTCACTTAATCTGATGTCACAGAACTCATTTATCGCACAGCATAATATGTCCATCCATCTATCTGTCTTTTCCATCCATATACACTGAAAGTAGCCAGCAGATGGCGCTAGCATGCTAAAGTGAACCATTGCTGATTCCCTCACTCAGCAGTATCTCATTCATTTTAAGATGTACAGTATAATACTTGAAGAGAGCTACAGTATCTGTTAGTATTCTCATTCATTTCATTGTCACAAAGTCTCAGAACCACCCAGAAGTAGATCATTTGAAATATGCCATCTATGGACACTAAGTTCTTCAGCCAGATTGTTTTGAGCCAATTTCCAGAGACTAAAAGACATTTCATATTGATAAAATGATGTAGTACAGCAGCCAAACCATCTGTGTACAGATTAACTGTATCCAAAGAGTACTGATCTCCAAAAGCCCATTTTTTTTGGGGCCACTTTCCAGATCCTCAGCATCACGTGGTGATGATTCGGATTCATCCCAGTGACTCAAACCTTTTGATTCTGATCTCCAGAAAGATTCAAATTTGTATATTCTTATTCATTTAGTGACTGTTTCTGTATGTTGCATCATTACAACAGTAGGCGGAAAACAGTGCGTGCCTTTTTGTGAGTTATGAAAGAGTTATTGACTCATTTAGTCAACCGATTCATTCAAAAGTTGATCATGACAGGTAAAAAATAATCACCAAATCATAATATCACCATACTCCCCCTGTTGATTAACCAGTACATTAGGACAATTGTTTTGTATTACATGCTATATGTTTGAAAATGCAAATGAGGGATTTTCTAATTGAATATGCACTAATTTGCATACATTTACAGAACAGAAATCTTAACATTGGACTAAGCTATGTTCGAAAATGTTTCATTTTGTTGACATATTAAAGGCTTTTACAGAGGGGATTTTTTTGGATGTGTTTTTAGCACTCTAAAAATCTGAAAATATGTTCAACAGCCAGGGCAAAAACAAAAACAAAAAGAACAACAACAACGACTGTATTTTTAGGAATACAATGTTATAGAAACCAGGCAAATGATACATGAACAACCCTTATCTAAAAACCTTTAGAAGATAGGAGTAAATATGAAAGCAAGCACTACTGAAAGGATGATTTACTGTATGGCTGTGTGTGAGGAAAAAAAGTAAAAAATAAAAATAAACATATAAATACAATTATTATTAATAATAATAACTGCCTTCGAAGAAATGTAATGTATTTGAAATAAACAAGTGAAATACACAAAAAACAGACACAAATAGATAAAGTGAAATAAAATAAACACTTAAATGTCTTTTTTTTTATGTTTTCATTCCACTAGTATGAAAGACTATGTTATGAAAGCAAAATAATCCAGAATCTTAAAATTGACAAGTGTATAAGACAAACAAACAAACAAACTTTGATTTTGCCTGTAGCGTTTTGGCTTAATCATCAAAAACAGTTTCTAAATGATAGATAATGAAGCAAATACATTATTTTTCCTCAGTATTGTCAGCTGCTGAGCTTGACATTTATCAAGCAATACAGATAACATCCTTTTGTCATTATGACAGCGTATGTGTCATCATAATTGATAAAATAGTTCATTCACAAACTAATGGGCCGTTTTACTCAAAACAATATTTTTTTTTTTTTTTCTTCATTTAACAGATCCAACTTATGAAATGCAATCATTTGCTTTGTGAAGGAAAAACATTATCAGTCTATCAAAGTGAATGAGGAGGAATCGTTCAGGACCATGACTAAAAATGCAAGTGCAAACTGCACTTCTAAATCTAGGCATGATGCGGGAAAACAGGGCAGGAGAACAGACAAAATCAAGGGCAGTTTCTGAGGCTTCGTCACTTTTTCGCTCTGAGGCTGCAGCAGACAGAGGATGGTGTGATCTCATTAGTATGAAGAGCGGAGGGAGTGCTGGCAGAGGAGCTCTGAGAATCAGCCGGCTGCTATACTGTCTCTGCCCTACTTACCTAAACCCTCAGCTGCCTGCACAGGGACCTGCCTGAACCTGCTACATCCAACACTGCTTCTGCTCACATGATAAATGACCAAGATGCCTCAGACGGCACAGCATGTGAGGAAGCTCGAGAGAGGAACATTTCCATCTTACATAAGCAGGCTTTGCCCTTTCTTTCCCTACAGTATATTTATCTTGCATTACAGAGGGATCCAAAAGTCTGAGATAGCTAGTGAAAACAAACTTCTGTTTTAACATTTTATTGTTTAACATAAATTACAGTACAAGAAAATTTAAAAAGTAACTCTAATGTTGCAATGCCATTTGCACTCAGGCTGCGTAAGTGTGTAAAACAGTGTTAACTAAAACTATTTAAAAATACATTTCATTAATTAGGATTTGAAATAAAATATAAACATTATATTAAAAACTTAAACTTAAAAAAAAAAAAAAACTTAAATGAAAATTTAAAAAGAAATGTTTTTCAAGAAATGACTTGACAGCTAACTAAAATAGGTTTAAGTTGAAGTAAATCAAAGCTAACTAGAAATATAACAAACAAATAAAAAAAAATACAAAATGCATAAAATTACTAAACCTAAAATTACATTTTAAACTGACACTATAAAAAACCTAAATGAAAATGCCATGTCAATAGGTGAAATAAAACAGGTTTAAGTTGAAGCAAATTTAAGCTAAATAGAAATATCACAACCATATAACAAAAAATGACAAAATCACATAACAAAATAGACAAAACAAACTTAATACTTAAACTTAAAACAAGCTTAAATGAAAATTAGAAACAATGCCTTGGCAACTAAATAAAATAAAATAAGTTTAAGATGAAATAAATGAAAGCTAAAAATAAAACATATACAGTACACCTGAACAAATATTAGAAAAGATGCCATGACAACTGAAATCAAATAAGTTTAAGTTTAACTTAATACTAAAACAAACAAAAAATAAAGCTTACAATGAAAATATAAAAAAATAAAATATAATTAAGAATATTAATAAAAACTAAAATAGAATATAAATGATAATACTGGTGTAAAACCTCCAGCATGATTTGAGAATTTTCATTTCTTTCTTTCGCCCTCTCTTTCTTTCTCTTTATTTTTTGCCTCTCTCTAATCACTCTTCCTTTTCACTCGTCACTTTTAATCTGACAGTGTGTGTTTAACTTTCCATTCTCGGGCATTAGCCAAGCTGTCCTGGAGGACTGCATTATTCCATTATGAGTAGGCTAATAACATTGTAATTGACGAAAGGCCTTTCTGCAGTCTCAGTATTGGTTTTTAAAAGCCTTGATTGCCCTGTCAGTGCCTTGCCTTTCATGTTTTATTTGCCTCTTCCTCTGAAGCCTTGACCAGAAGACACAGCTCAAACCTTGACCACTTCCTTTTATTCTGACAACTATCAGGGCCTTTCTTAAAAACCTTTGCAGTTAAAGCAAAGCTCATACAGGAACAGAGGTAGAACTAGCCACAACGTCCTTTCAATTAGCTTTTTCAACACAACTCGTGTCATACTACACTGATTTACTCTCTAGAGCATTTGAGAACTTAAGACATTTCTTCAAATAAATTCTAAAATGTTTGTAAGAATTGCAATTCTTGAAAAAATTTAAAAAATAAAACTAAAAAACATGTTAAGAAATTTACAATTTACCTTTAATCTTTTTAAGAAATGAATGAATTCATTCAGCAAGAAAATATGATTCTTTTCAGGAATTCAAATTATTTTTCAACTTTTGTCTTTAGAACCAAAAAAAAAGAATTATTAAGAAAGTTTCTAAAGCCTCATAGAAAGAAGATACAATTTATAATCTTTTTTATGAATGATCCGATCCATTCAGGCTGCACTAACCACAAAAACCCACTGCCTCATAGAAAGATTCACTATCATACATCCCTACACATGATCATGCAATGGAAAATATTCATTCTTGTGTGAACTGTCCTTTTAACAAAGCAAAACTAAAATCTATCCAATTACTACCCCCTAGAAGCCGCTTAAGTGTTGCTGGTTGGGAAACACCTGTCTATTTAATGACATCTGTGTCATAGTAAAGAGCCGTCCTGAGACTACAGAGACTAAACCCTCCAGAGGACATGAGGAGGTCAGAGCTCAGAGGCTGCCAGCGTCCCCTGTGATTGAGGGGTAAACGAATGCAAGGCAGGTCAAAGAGCAGTCTACACATTTACCACAGCAGGAGTGCATTACAACACGACCCAGGTCATGGGTCGCTCCGCAATCTTCAGTCCTACATTCAGCCACACACAAAACCAGAGCCAGTTTAATCAGTAGGAGTTGGAGGAGAGACAAATTTGAGGAGGAGTGGTGCAAATACAGCATTTCAGCATATGAAAACCAAGCCAGCATGGGAGAAGTTTGCTTGAAATGAAGCAAGGCTCAGAAAGACTCATGCAACAACATAACTATAATTTGTGCTTTTAAAGTGACCTGCATTGCATTTAAGAGACAGTTTACATTTTCAGTAGATCAAGCGTTCCCTGGGAATCGAACCCATGACCTTACGTTGCTAGCTCTGTTTGAGCTACAGGAAAAAATGTGGAGCTCATGGCATAAGATGCTGAAAAAAATTGTGTAACTTATTTATTTAATTAATTTATTAACATTTTCAGAGATGCTCAATCCTATGGATGCTTGTTTCCACCATGGAATGAATGAATGAATAAAAAATAAAGAAAATTGCTTTTTTCCCCCTCACAATTCAAACTTTTTTTTCTTAGAATTGCAAGATGTTAAATCATAATTCAGGTTTTTGATTCTGATAATCCCCCCTCCCCACCATAGAATAATAATAATAATAATAAAATAAATGAATAAAAAGGTTATTGCAACTCATCTCACAACTGACTTTAAGTAATTCTTACTTGTGAGATAAAAAAAGTCACGATTATTGCATGCTAACAAGCTTCCATACAATCTGTACTTGCTCTAAAGGTATAGTTCACCCACAAATTAATGTTCTGTTAATATCCTCACCCTCATGTCATTCCAAACCTGTATGACTTTCTTTCTTCTGTTTCAACTGCTTGGTCCATACAAAGTCAACAAATACAGAGATAGAGATTTTTTACAACATCCTTTGTGTGTGTGTGTGTGTGTGTGTTCCACAGAAGAAAGTTAGTTATAAGGGTGTGAAATTAAGTGAGGTTGAGTAAATGATAATCATGCACCATCAGAACTATAATTTGTGCAGACTGAAGCCCTGCGATTTGTGAAATATGAAGCATGTAGCATTAAACTATTGCTATTACAGTTTAAACATGCATTCATCCTCCTAGTTCTGCTTTAAGATTACAAATCACTGTAGTCAGCCTAAATAAATAAAGCCCAGTTTCACTGGAGATGCACAAAACAACACTAGCTAATTAGGATCTGATTGGGGCTCGCAGCACAAAGTACATTTCTGAACCGTCAAACCGAATATCTGCATTAAAACAAAAGACAAGCATAGTTCTAACAGTCATTAAAAAAGCATAACGCAACTACATACAGACTGTTGTTGAAGTCTTCACTAACAGTACGTTACGTCTGTTGAGTGATAACAGATCCAGATGTACAGGCTAATAATGGTTGTTATTCAGCCAGCAGAACCGGCGTGCTAAGCAACAGTAATTTTAGACTAAACAAAACGGGTGGACGCAGGGGTTGGCTAGGCAACCCTCGTTCCTCATTACAGCTCCAGATAACACCCTGCCCTAAACAAACTGCACACGGTAGTAGGTGCAAAGAGAAAGATTAGCTTCGTGTTGCCCTCGCAGTGCACAGCAATAACAGTCAGCTGGGAACTGGGAGGGGGTTGTGGAGATTTGTCGAATGACTGAAGTCACACAAAGTCAGTGCTTCACCTGCAGTACACGACACGCTGAGGAAACGAGATGATGGAGCCCTTTCTGCTTCCCACAGTCTGTCTGATAATGAATAAAGCCTTTTGATATTGCATGCCCATGCCATGTAAATATCATTATTAACAGGCAGGCCTTATTACACACTGCACAGCTTATTAAATATTAAAAACACAACTCAGACCAAATCATATTCAGCTAGAGTGAAATGGGCCCCTCTCTGTATGCTAACACTACCAACAGGGAAAAAGAGTGATGGCGTGAAAATAAGCGTTTATTTCACACTAATTCATACATCCTAGCACTGTCAAATCTCACATGAAAAAAGAAAAAAGACAAAAAAAAAAAAAAAATAAATAAAATAAATAAAAATAAAACAGCAACAACCTGGTTTTAATAAAAGTAACCCCACATAGCCTTAATTACTATTCCCAATTCCTAATACAAATCCTAAAAAGGTTTTTTTTTTTTTTCTTTCTCACTTAAATTCATTAAAAAAACTTTTAATATAACATCACAAAACCAAAATGCCTTAACATAAATCAATAAAAAAAAATTTAAAATAATATAATATTTTATTTTATTTTTTTTTAATTTTATTTTATTTTATTTTATTTTATTTTATTTTATTTTATTTTATGAACTTAATTAAATTAAATTAAAAAATAAAAATAAAATAAATGCCCATGCATTGTTTGCACGATGCTCTAATGTTTTGATACAGGAAAATATGTGGTGCTCAAGGCATGGGGAAAAAGTGAACATTCTGTCATCATTTATATCTATTGTTTTAGTAAACTGTACATTTCTGGGTGAACTGTACATTAAAAAAAATCTTTAATTTCTTTCTTTGTCATTGATTTTATCTGATTTGATTTTACAAACATGCAACAAAAAATGCAACCTGTGGCTTTGCGTATTTTTTAGGTGAAAAAAAAGAAAAAAAAAAAGGGTCTTATAATGCTTAAAAATGGAGTATATAGCAACATTGTTATGTAATGATTTGCATGAATGAATTGCATTTAACATTGCATATCGCGGGACTGAGATCAAAGCAATTGAAAAACGGTCAGGGCAATTGAAAAATTAGAAAAGTACTAACCATTATGGAAATGACAGAAAAAAAAAGTTAAAAACTCCATGGATAAGCCAATCGCTCCTATAATAAGCGATTCAAAATAAGCTGATAGTGCTGCGGTTTGTGCTGGATGCAGTGCTTAAATCATATTATTACACATTACTACACTCAATCATTCAAATGCAGTGTGCACATTTTCATTGTGGCTAGGCTGTGATTGGGTTAACAAAAGTAAATTGCAATTTATTCCTGGTTGGCTGGTTTGTTTGCTTTAGGTTATATTGTACTAGGTTATCTGTATTAGGTTTATTGTACTAGTAGCACTTGTTTGTATCCATACAGGAAGCATTTCGTTCCAGATTACATGCTCGCCATCTGTTGATCTCTTATTGTCTCATATGCAGTTTTTTGAGTCTGTCTGGGTAAAACCATCTGCTAAATGATTTAAATGTGAGAGTAATGTAAAATCAACACCATTTGTATCATTTAGGCATTTAGAAAAGTTCATTTTTTCCACCTGTGCATATGTATGATGACTTTACTAGCAATCATAGACCGTACTGAAAATAACCACAGTGCTGTATATTTTACAGCAGATCCCTAAAGCAGCAGTGCTTTGGTGTTTGGGGCTGTGTTGAGTGGATTTCTTCTGCACCAGCAAAACAACAACAACTTTTCTCGCTTTTCACACAAATGATTACGGGGCAGATTATTACATAATAAAGACTTATTTTCGGATGATTCCTCGCACAATACTATGTTAAAACCTCAAGTTTGAAGTATTTGCTTTAAAGTGACAGATCAATCATAACATGAACATTTTGTCATCATGTATTCACCTTCATGCTGTTCCAAACCTGTATGACTTTTTTGGGAAAATGAAGATATTTTGAAGAATGATACTTTAGTATGATACTTTAGTCCATGCAGTGAAAGTCCCACAGGTTTGGAATGACATGAGGGCGAGTAAATAATGACACATTTTTTGGTTTATGTATTTGATTTGTATTATTGTATTTGACAAATAAACCAGCACTGTTCTTTTTGTCCTTAACCCTACCTTGACATGCTGCTGCCATCTTTATTAAGAGGCAGGACTGGCTGTGCTGAACACAGATGGGTGTCACCTCAGCCCAAACCCACTCAATAAATCTATAATATGTCAAGATTACAGTCAGCCCCTTGGCTTGCCTTACAATGAGAATCAATAGCTGGAGAGCCTTTAAAGTGACAAGATAAGAGAAAAACACAGAGAGACGTCCTGGGCCAGAATGAATACTGCCTACTAAGAAGACAGAGAGGGTAAGAAAGACAATGATAGAGAGAGAAAGACAACACCATTTTATAAAACTACACCCTGAAGCATGCTACAGGGGGCAGAATGTAGGACAGGGGCATGAACTTTGGACAGGAGCCTATTAGCTGACAAATCGAGCACATGCAAAAAAAAAAAAAAAAAAAAAAAGAGAAGTCAAGAGAAGTGCCATAATCCATGTTTTCGCAGGGTTGTTGGATTCATGGCCAAGTAAGAATTAACTACAATACAAGAAGTGTCATGCACTGGTCAGGAGGAGGTTTCTTGAATTGCTGCATACAGTGAGAGAGGAGAATAAAGATCAGGGGATGATGTGAGGTGATAAACTGAACTTTTGTTGCGATTGTGTTTCTGACAAGATGTTCCTGTTCCATTATGTTGTACAAGACAGGAACACTTCACATGAGCAACCAGAAGAACCGGCACAATCAAATATTAAATATGACATTCAGTTCAGCATAAGCAAGGTTTATGAAAAGCACATTCACGCACAGAGAACAAAAATGAGTTTTGTTCTACAGCAGCATTTCTCTTGAATACATGAAAACAATCGAAGTCAACGTGAAATGGTATTTGCAATCTATTTGACTTCTGTAATGTGCAATTTTGAAGCTATATTTGATGCAAAATTACAAAACAGTCATTTTCTCAAATTGCATTCACTGATTGTTCACAATAATAAAAAATGCTGTTTACAAAAGACTGTTTTATATTGTTAAGCCTTCTTCCCACTATCTATTTTATTCGCATACAATTTAGCATTTCGCCCCCTAGTGGCAGACATTACATGCAGCTTAATCACCACATAAGCATGAAAATGAATAATGTATGTTAAAAATGTATTATTAATGAATGTATGAATACATCGACACAAAACAAATGACCAACAATACTTTTGAGAAAATAGTAATAGAAAATAGACATATAGTAATTATTCATATCTGCACATTTGACAGAAATTGTGCATAAATGTAAAAATATTTTAGTGCAAAAATATTGTTAATGCTCACCATAGTTTTCAGAATAAACAGTATTCGTTCATTAGATCACATCTGTTCTGCTGGTCACACACATTATAGCCACAAAAGTTCACATATTTCAGTGCAAGTTCAAATCGGATCCAAAAATCCAAATTCCCATACTCTCAATTGAAAACAAATGACTTCCGAAATAGAGATAGTGAAAAGGCTGCATTATAGGTCAAATATACAAACCCCAATATTCACATCATTGGTTGAGCCAATGTCCAGTACCCATAAAATCTGTTACATTCTCATTTTCTGGTATTTACAGATGACATTTCAAAACCACTTTTCCCACAATGTTTATACAGTCTTTCAATAAACTGCCAAAAAGAAATCAGGCCGAGAAGGAGGTAACCTTGCTTTGAGCAATTCTAAATATAAAGTATTGATTATATTCAAGGTGCCTTTAAAATCACTAGCAACACGGCCACTACTGACAAAACCATGCTAGTGTTAGATAGACAGATAAATGAATATATAGAATTATAGATAGAAATATAGATAGATAGAATAACAGAACGACTGTTAGATGATATGTGCATCCGTATCATAAAATACCATATTGAAATGTTGAAAATATTTTGATACGTGTGTTACAGCAATTTAAGACATCTTTAAATGATAAAGTATTTTTCACAGTTGAGGGAGAGCTAAGGGAATGGAAGACTGAAAGAAAAAGGCAGAAATTATGTTTATTAGATTTAGTGCTGCAGAGCTATGATTTGCTTTTCTGCTACCACCTCTCTCTCTCTCTCTCTCTGCAGTGTGTGCCACAGCAGACACGTGACAAATGGCCTATGAGCCAAGAACTGTACTACAGCCTCTGGTGCAAGGTTACAACACACACACACACACATACACTGTACAGTGCAGCGAAAAAAAAAAAAATAACATGACAACACAGATAAAGACTATCCCATTCATAAGCATTGGACGGTCTGTAATCAGATGAGTTTGTTACCCATGAACTGGTCAATTTAAGCATTATTCAAGTTGTTTGAAATATGGTTACTTTCTCACATGCCTTTATAAGGTTTTTCACAATACTTCATTTTTTTTAGCTAGTTTTAATTGAACATGGATGCTGTGGGGATGATGATGTGTGATCAGGATGGATTTAATCAAGTGATCTGGTAAAGAAAGAGTGTTGATACAAATGCACACCATTTCTATCCGTGCGTAAGCATTTAAATAGACATACACACCCTGCAGCTGACATTTGGCAGAATAGCCAGTGCTATAAAGTAAGCCAATATGTTCCCAAAAGGGAATCCAGATGATTAACCAAACAGCAAAACATCGAGAACATAGAGCTACCATCTGCTTATGGAGTGTCTCAACAGGTGCTCTTTTTTCATCAGATGCACTATATTGAAAAGATAATCACATTAGCAAGAGAAACAGACAGTTAGAATATGGCTAGTGGGATGAATTAATTTAAACACAGATTACGGCACTGAAAAATAAAACGAATGATGGAACAAACAGCAGAATAAAAGGGAAAACGATAGATATATAAAACGAATGAACGATAAAAAGAATGACAGAATTAACAAAGACAGATGGAATGATTGAACAACAGACAAAACTAACAAACAATGATAGTATGTACAATATAATGATAAGAACAAATAAATGATAACTTGACAGAATGAATACAGACAGACAGACAGACAGACAGATCGATATATAGATCAACAACATAAATAGGAAACAGAATAAATGAGAAGCAAATATATGTTGTTTAGATAATGTGAATCTCATTAAAGAAATAGTGATTCACAGCAAATGAACTTGACGTTTCACTCCAGTAATCTTCAAAGGCCATCAAAGAAACGTATGTGCATGAGTTTACATGTGCGTGTGTGTGAGTCTGTCTGTAACACACAACAGCAGAGGAGCATCAAAGACTCGGTTAGAAGGTAAGTCTCTTCAAAGCTGTTTAGTGTGTGAGGCAGGCATGCGGTTTAATTAAAACGTAATTTAGGAAGAAGATCATGGCCTCTTTATCCCACACGCACAGCTTTGGCTCAAACAGGCGGACCAGGAAGCAATCATACTCCATTCCAATTTGTGTTTATCGTGATGCTAATGCCATGTATGGATCGACCTGACCAGCATTCATGAGGAACATCAGCCAGGGTGCAGGACTCGCTTTTGTGTGGACTCATGCATATTCAAAGAAACAGGAACAAGATGGCCAGATAAATACAGAGCGAGAGAGAGAGAGAGCAAGAGAGGGAAGGCAATTTATATAAAGCAGGTCTGTTCTTCTACACTGTACTTAACTAATCACATTCAATGCAACCTCATAAAATACTCCAATCACAAACAGTAAATGATAAGTAGCAGCACTATTATCAATCATTTTATCAATCAAACATTTGATAGTTTGATGGCATGTTGTTTTTCAATGACTGACAGCCCATTTTGCATTCTGAAATGTTTATTCTTACAACATGTAAGCTTTAAAGGTGAAATGTGCAATTTCTGCATCATTAGTGGCACTAAACAGAATTGCTCTGAATTTTTTTTTTTTTTTTTTTTGAGCAGCCAACTGGGCCTGACTAGAAACAATTTAAGGAGGAGGAGAAAGACTACTCGGGTAAAAACAAATGGTTAAAAGTTTATTTACTAAGTAAACAAGTTTATCCTTGTCAGTCAGGCCTTGTGCGTATGAGTTGGTATTTGAACTGAGTAAAGTGCGCTTAATTTTAACATTTTTATCAACCGTGCATGCAATCCAGGATAATATAAGTGAGCTATCTAGAGGTAGATGACACCAGAGCTGTTTTCTATGGCTGTTGATGACGCATGAACTAAACGCTGCCAGTTTTATCAATAAAGCTGGTTCTATTCAAACTAGATGAACAAATGAAACTTCTTAATATGATTTAAGTGACCATCATTCAAACAACTATTAACTGAAATTTTGTTAAACAGTAGAATCCACTGAACACACTGTACATCTACTCCTCACAACCTCATTTTTAATGCAATTTGTTATTTAACTGGCAATCATATGTTTCATAATTTCTTTAAAAAAACAAATGTAAAAAAAAAAAAAGTATTATGCTGACTGAATCGGTTTAGGTTTTTTTTTTTTTTTTTTGGTTGAACTAAACCTTTAATAACATTTTATGTTGGAATTACCCAGTTTTTGTTTTGTCTGTTGCCACCTCAACATTTTCATCTGTAGTTGTTGGAAAGCCAAGCTGCTGCCACACCTGTATTTTGACAGGTCATCAACAATCTACACTGCTGCTGCCACGTTTGCTACTATTTATTATGTGGTGAATTGTTTGCCGCTATAGTGCATGTAAAGCGAGGTCACATACACAGCTTCAGCAGCCTCTGCTGTTTAAAACATATATTGTGATTTTTTTAACCTCTCAATTGACTTAAATCATCACATATTTGCATCGGTTTTCAGCCGACTCTGAGTACATCATTACATCCCTCTTACTAATGCACGGAGCTTAGGAAAACTTTAAAACAGAAGTGTCCAAACTCGGTCCTGGAGGGCCACTCTCCAGCAGTGTTTAGCTGCAACTTGCCTCAACTCACCTGCCTGGAAATTTCTGGTATGTCTAGTCAGAACTTATTTAACTGATTCAGATGAGTTTATGTAAGGATGGAGTTAGCCCTCCAGATGCAGGATTGAACTACCTTGCTTTAAACCAACAAAATTTTTTTGCAAGTCAAAGTAAGTCATGTGTTTTTGAATCTATGTATAAGTTTATCAGCGTATAGTGTGTTTAGAATAACCACAGTTTGTAATTTTTACAGTTATTTTCAGATTTTAAAGACTCATGGTGAGAGACTTCACACAGTCATGAATGGCATCCAGGCTGGCCTCCTAATAGACTATGAAGGTGCACTGCAGGACACATTTCTCCTTTTAAATGTTCAAAATAAAAAAATAAAATAAAAAAAAAGACTGTAATGGACATTTATGTGGACATTTTTTTTCCAAGCTTGTCTCAATGGTTGTTTCCAATGAGGTATGAGTATATTTTCAGCTTTACATTACATTTTCATTTCATTTCTACTCTACTGTCCTGTCCCCTTGTTGTATACATATACTGGCATTCACACATTAACACATTAGCACACAAGTCAATTTAACTTAATTCAGCACTAGGCAAGATTTAAAATAGTGAGTTGAAATGACTTGTACTTTTAAGTTGATTTGAATCAAGCTAGCATTAGTTCTGGCAGGTCACGTTAGTCAAGCTCACATCAGCTGACTCTCAGCTGATCCACACATACCTATAGGATAGGACACCTATCACAGCATCCATACATAAGGTCCTTCAGTATTATCTTCAATAGCTAATTACCATCCTCCATCCCAGAGTCGGTGCCAGCGCAGCACTGATTAGGGGGCGGCTGAGGTGATGAAAGGGGGTGATAACATAGCACAAAGTAAAAAAATATTAAAAAAATAAAAACCTTCCGTGGCCCATTCACATATTTGTCGGACCGTAAACAAACCTGCCAGCTACTACAACAACTATTAGAATACAGGGTTTACCCAAATAGTGTTTTGGTCAAGAGACAGGTCACTGGAAGGGTATTTTTTTTTTTTTTTTTGCATTCATAGCATTCACCGTTAGAGCAGGAATTTGTGTCAGAGATGTAACAATTAAAATGCGACTTTGTGAAAAGGACTGTGCTAAATTGTTGCTATAGTAGCATCATATTAATGCTAGAAAGCCTATGCATTTGGCAACTATATTTATTATATAAACCATTATATTTCATAATTAAAATCTATTTTCACACACATCTTGGGTGAGGGGGCGGGATAGTCCAGGTGAGGCATATGCCCCATCACACCCTCCCCGTGGCGCCGGCTCTGCTCCATCCCCATCTCCTCCTCTCGTCCAGTTAGGATTTGGCCTTCTGATTCCCCTTGGATGCGCAGGGAGTTCTTGCTCAAAACAGAACCATACTACCAATCCAAACTGTATGATAATTGTCAATCATCTTTGATGCTAGTGGTGCTGATAGAACTTTAAGGCAGCAACTGAATTAAGGTAAGTTGAAACAGGTGATTTTTTTTTTTTTTACTGGTGAATAATTCACTCATCCATTCTATTTCACGAGTTCACACTTACATATAATTAGCTGAAGTATATAATGCATATTTGGCGTGCTGTCCAGGGAAGGGCTCTGAGCTCGGGAATGGCCCGAACCTAGAGTACCCCCCAAAAAGGCAATAGCAAAAGGACAGCCGCCAGACTAAGGACCCCCCCACAATAACATTGAGATCTGGTGGGGGCTGATATTTGGAAAGTCAGCTGGTTGGCAGGCCGGAAGAGCCTACGTACTCTGGTGGGAGTGACTTGTACATTTGGAAAGGTAGCCCCTACCGGCTGCTGGTATTGAACTACGTGATTTGTGGCGCCCGGTCGGGAGGGCTCGAGCCGTTGCTCATCCGGAGCACCTCACTGCATTGGAACGGATGAGCCCTACCGGCCGATGAAGGAGGAGCAGCGTGATTGAATAGCCCGACCAGGGGGGCCCGAGTTGCCTCGACTGGAATAGGTCACAGTGTTGGCGTACGGGCCCTACTGGCTGATGAGCCCCTGCTAATCAGTGGGCAACCCCTGCTAATCAGTGGGCAACCAGGGCAGATAACTGACCGAGAGGGCCCATGAAGCCTCCGACTGGAGATCGAGACTCAGGACGACGGACGTGTAGGTCCTCTCAGTTGGGCAGATAAACAGGCTTTGGGCCGCCGGCAAAGAGGACTCTAGCGACATCTGACGGGAGATCAATACTCACGGCATCAGATGGATAAGACCTGTTTGTGGGCAGCAAGTAAAGAAGCCCAACCGGGAGCACTCTCGCTGTCATCTGACACGAGCACAATACTCAACGGCATCAGACGGGTAAGCCTCGCCGGCCAGGGAGCGGGAAAAGGAAAACCCGACTGCGCGGGCTATCGCGGCATCCGATGGGAGATCAGGACTCAGGGCATCGAACGGGTAAGCCTCACCAGGCGGGGGGAAAAGATTTGGACAGCATTTGGCAGGAGGTCAAGACTATTAACATCGTACGGCTGAGCATCGCCACCCGTCAAACAGGAACGAAAAGTTAGGTGACCGTGAGACTCTCGCCGACGTCCGATGGGAGCTCAATACTCAAGGCATCGAACGGGTAAGCCTCTCCGACCGTAGCATGGGGAAAGTAAAGTTTATGTGGCTGGGAGACTCTCGCCGAAGTCCGATGGGAGCTCAATACTCAAGGCATCGAACGGGTAAGCCTCGCCGACCGTAGAAAGGAAAAGGTAAGGTTGTCTAGCCAGGAGGCTCTCGCCGACATCCGATGGGAGCTCAATACTCACAGCATCGGACGAGTAAGCCTCTCCGGACGCAAGACGGAAAGGTAAAGTTGTGTTGCCAGGAGGCTATCGCCTGCGTCCGATGGGAGCTCAATACTCAAGGCATCGAACGGGTAAGCCTCGCTGACCGAAGGAGGAAAAGGTAAGCGTGTGTGGCCGGGAGGCTCTCACCGACGTCCCGAGGGGAGCTCAATAATCACAGCATCGGACGGGTAAGCCTTTGTTGAACATAGGATGAAAAAAGTAGTCTAGCCGGGAGACTCTCACCGACATCCGATGGGAGCTCAATACTCGCAGCGCCGAACGGGTAAGCTTCGCCGACCGTAGAAAGGAAAAGTAATGTTGTCTAGGCAGGAGGCTCTCGCCAACGTCTGATGGGAGGTAAATACTCGCGACATCAAACGGGTTAGCCTCTCCGAACATAAGACGGAAAGGTAAAGTTGACTGGCCAGTATTTGGCCAGACAGTGAAGCTTTTATTATTTTTATTTATTTATTTATTTTAAAGTAAGGGAGTGTAGCCGGGAGGCTCTTGACGGCATCTAGTGGGAGCTCAATACTCACGACACGGACTGGTCAGGTTCGCCAGTATTCGGATGGAAAGGCCAAGATCGCTTGACCAGGAGGGCTCTTGCAGCATTCGACGGAAGTTTAATACTCACTGCGCAGACGGCTAAGCAACACCGATAGTTGATAGAAAAACATTCGCTCGACCGGCAAAGCTCTTGCAGCACCTGCCAGGGAGTTCAATACTAAGAACAATTTGGGTTGTCTAAATGGGTAGATGCTATGAGGATTACTTTGTGTAACCGTTTAAAAATCCGATTAGCAGCTTCCGATAACGTGTCAGAAAATCTTGGTGCGGTCTTTGCCTTCGAAAGTTAAGCGTACAAAAAATTAAATAATAGAATTTCCTGTGCCAGTGTACCCAAAATAAGTGTTATGAATCTGGATGCATAGGCATAACTCTGAAATCTGAGGTGATGTCGACTTTTGCCAGCCAAGTGCTAAGACCCATGACATATATAAGGGTTTTTTTTTTTTTTTTTTTTTTTTTCTCCCAGAATTTCAGAAATCATCAAGAGTAATCGAGGTGATTGTGTTTCAAAATAGCAAGTTATACGGAGCTGATGGATCGATTAGGAGTTTCTTACCCCAGAATTTTCCAAGTAGCCACTCCAGTGGCTAATACAAAACTGAGAAGGCGGGGCATTGAAAGGGCTGATCGTTAATGGGTATGAAAACCACAATCTAAAAATATCACTTTTATACATTTTATTAAAAGTTTTTTTTTATTAAATAATATATATAAATGACTGGGTAAGACATTTGGTTTGTTTCTTTGATTTGTTTCCTAAAAAGGAGAAGGAAAAATAAATGAAGACTGACATCTTTATTTAACCTAAATATGTAATTACAGTTAATTTGTTATATAATTCATGTACATATCATTTCATATCATTTAGTTATATAACAATAATCATACACATAATCTGATTTAATAAGCAAAACCAGAATGTTCTCACAAGCTTTGTGAAATTATACCATGTAAACTTTTTATTAGACAGTCAGCTCCCCTCAACACGTTCATATAAACCCCCAAATCAGTATTGGGGATTTTCCTCCAATGGTTTGTGCATCATGAACAGTGAGTGATCTGCCTGCTACGGTAAGTCAAAAATTATTATTTTTTATTTATTTTTTTACATCAAGCTGGCTCGGATGAAAAATGGCAACTTTTGATGTCCACCTTCAAGGATTTATGATTGCCGTAGCACCTCTGTTGTAAAGAATTGTTTAAAAATTCAAGATTAAGTGTACATTTGAATTAAATGTTTAGCCAAACAAGAATTAAATTGCACAGTGACATGAAGAAACAATCATCGGGAAGTTGGTGCCCTTTGAAGGCTTTTTACAATGCATGTACATTATGTTGTTTAAAGTACGTTAAGTTTGTTCAATAGAACGGTATCGTTAATTGCTTTTCATACCTCATTTAAACCGATCACCGAGGCCTCATTGCTATTATATATGTATTTCATGTAATTTTAAAGGCTATTGTTTGATAAGGGCCAGGTTTTGTTTTCTTTTTTTTTTTTTTTTTTTTTTTCTTCCTTGGCTTCTGTGAAAGCGTTCGCTGCTGCAGCAGTGGAGAAATATAGATAGAGGCTCCTGCGGGAGCGGACACTGCAGCGGCAGTGGAGAAATATAGATAGAGGCTCCTGCTGGAGCGAGAACTGCAGCGGCAGTGGAGAAAATAGGGAAAAGCTCCTGCGGGAGTGGAGAGATATAGATAGAGGCTCCTGCGGGAGCGGACACTGCAGCGGCAGTGGAGAAATATAGATAGAGGCTCCTGCTGGAGCGAGAACTGCAGCGGCAGTGGAGAAAATAGGGAAAAGCTCCTGCGGGAGTGGAGAGATATAGATAGAGGCTCCTGCGGGAGCGGGACACTGCAGCGGCAGTGGAGAAATATAGATAGAGGCTCCTGCGGGATCTATAACTTCATCGTCATTTTAGAAATATAGATAGAGGCTCCTGCGGGAGTGGACACTGCAGAGGCAGTGGAAGAAATATAGATAGAGGCTCCTGCGGGAGCGAGAACTGCAGCGGCAGTGGAGAAATATAGATAGAGGCTCCTGCGGGAGCGGACACTGCAGTGGCAGTGGAGAAAATAGGGAAAAGCTCCTGAGGGAGCGAAGAGATATAGATAGAGGCTCCTGCGGGAGCGAGAACTGCAGCTTTTTTTTTTTTTTATTTATTTTTTTTTTTAGACGTGCAACTTTAAGGTTATTAGGTTTAAAACACATGCATTTCCTCTTAATAATGCAAAGAAAAAGTATTGAAAAGCTAGCCGATGCGCACATTGGCTAGACTTGGAGAGATGTGCCTAATACTCAAGTCACATGTGAATTAGGTGGTACTTGTTGATTGTTTCTTAGTGGTAAACCTTATTTTTTTAGCTGTACAAAACAGTTGGTTTTGCTGCTTGATATTGACAATTGATGTGTTCTATCATTATTTTAATCTGTTATCTTAATAAAGAACACTAGTTTGTACTGCAGTTTTGCTGTTTACTGCACGTTGTTATTCTCCTGGTTATTTACCTATAGCGGCTAATGAAACGAAAGTCTCACCAATAGGCTCACTTCGGCGTTGAGGAAAAATGTGGATAATTGATAGTCGTTTGGGTACATAGCTGAAGTCATTTTCTCGCAAATCAGTCTTTCATTCGTTTATCTGAGTTAAGTGTAATTTAAAATAAAGGAAAAAATACTTGCGAAATTAAGAAAATCTTAGAAATGTATTTGTATTCTACGCCGTTTGCGACGTGGCTGAAAATAATAAAGATCCTTGTGTCACGACGTCTTTAACAATTTTCAGCAACCAATGACACCTTTTAGCAACTTACCTAAAAATATATTTGCAACACTTACTGTGCCGCTAGCGCGAGAGCTTGAGCTGCACGATGACGCTGCGGCCGGATGAGCCACGGTAAAAGATTGAGTCAAAGCGGGAAGCCAGTGAGGCTTTGCTGCGGTGAGATCGGCGGCGCGGCCCGGGCTCGTTGGAAGCCTGCCGCTGCGAGGCCGCGATTAAGGAGAGCCGGGTTTTGTGTGCCGCGGGGCAATGGAGGTGTCGAGCGAGGAGAGTTCAGGGCCTTGCGAGTTTTGCCCGATATATTGGCCACCCTGTTGTGGATTTAGGAGTGAGGTTTGGCGGATTGCTGGGAGACTAATAACTTAGATCGTACAGATCCGCTTTGTTTACCTTCGCGAGGACGGA
The DNA here is from genome assembly GCF_018340385.1 of Cyprinus carpio. Taxonomy (NCBI): domain Eukaryota; kingdom Metazoa; phylum Chordata; class Actinopteri; order Cypriniformes; family Cyprinidae; genus Cyprinus; species Cyprinus carpio. The sequence continues at coordinate 8,198,540 of NC_056580.1, forward strand.
GCGTCGGAATTAATCGCCGTTTTCCTCGGGATTACGTGCAGTCCACTTTACGATTGGAGGAATTGTAGGCACAGCCTAAAGATAAAAAGACGCCGGGGAAAAATTGGACGTGACGCCGGTAGATGCGAGGTTTAGCCTCGGCGTCATGGGGAGCGTGTGGCTGGTCAAGCAGAGTGGCGGCCGCAATGGAGCACGGAGCTCGCGGCGGTGTCTGGCGGAGAAGGCGCGATCCTGGGCCTGGTATTGGCCAGAGAACTGAAAAATCCCCAATATAGACCTCGTCTTCTAAATGAGAGAAGCTGAGTCTGCCATATAATGGCAAAAGGTGCAAACCGAATGCTGATAAAACCGTCAATGGATAGGGGTAAGTCAGCTGTATTTATACCCTAGTGTTGATTATCTTAAGTGAGCTCCACCTGTGCTAATTAGGCTAAGTATCTGACGTGCTCCTCCCGAACCTTGTTAATAAAACATCATTTAATGAATCAGTCAAATTAGTTTGCAAAATTAGTTTGTGATTCAGTCTGATTCATTTGGAATCATGCATTTTGCCAGTGAAGATCTTTATTAAGATCAACACCTGAAGCTTGTGAGCAAGATATATCTTTGAGTTATATCTGTCAGATAAAGAGATTTTATTACAGTGTGGTTTCTGGTGTTATTTTAAGCGAATGCTCTTTGATGCGTTGAGTAGAGCTACCGCACTGGGTTTGTCAGAACTAATATGGCAGTGAAACAGTATTTAACAGCTTAATTGTGACCATGCAGAGTTATGACAGAAAGTATACTTTCAATCTGCCAGCTCCCCTGTGAAGCTATCCGGGAAATGACGGATTGCTTCTGTCGGTGAACACACAACACAGGGAATGCGTGACTCCACACATGCTCAGGGACTCGGTGGAAATCAATGCGAACTCTGTCTTTAATTACCAGACGAATAACTCTGTAACCGTGCAGGCATATTAATAATAGAAAAAGTCATCCAAACTCTGGTGCCATTAGCGCCTAGTGCGCTGGGGCTAATGCATCTTTTTAATAGGGTGCGGAAGTGTCATTGCTTATGGAGACAGGCATCCTCTAAGACCCTCGGCCCCTCCCTTCTCAAATGCTCTGATCTAGTGGAACAGGCATGAGCAGAATTTCTCTTTTTCCATTTCTCAGTCTCTTTTCTAGTATTAGTGCACATAGGCTTTTAGCAGATGCTTTTATCTGAAGACATTTGCAATACAATTATAACGGATGATTCACCCAGAGAAACCTGGGGTTAAAGGGATTGACCAAAAATGAAAATTCTCTGTCATCATGTACTCACGGTCATGTCTTTCCAATTCGCATTTGTTTATGTTAGAATCACTGCTGTTTGCAATTGTTGATGGCTTAATTATGTGCCATTTTTTAATCTTATCATCACAAATACAATTGATATTTTAGTGCCAAAGTGGAATGTTTCCAATTATTTTAAATATATTATTATTATTATTATTATTATTATTATTATTATTATCAGCATCATTTATTTATTTATTTGTATTTATTTTACTTAAATTTTTACAAGTCTTGGAATATAGTACACACATTGTATGGACTACTTCATGGTGTTTTTTTTTTATTTATTTTTTTATTTTATTTTATTTTAATAATATTTTAACAGTATTTTGGTTATAGAAAATTATTATTTTTTTTTAAATCTAATTATTAAGGACTATAATAATAATTGTTAAGATCATAAATGTCATATTTGTTTATTCACTTCTGAATAAAGTATTTCTTTCTTTCAAACAAACAAACAAACAAACCTTACTGACTCCAAACTTTTGTACTGTAGTGCACATACTGTACACAAATCTATATCCTTATATAACAAACATTTCATTTACTAGCATTAAATTCAATCTGGCTAAACCTAATAAACATACAGCTTTGAGAGTATTTTGTATTTTGGGTGCACTATTAGCAATTAACTTTAACCAGTCCACAACATCACCACTTCCCATAATGCACCTATTGTAGTTCATCATCCTACACTTTTTGAGCACAAACCTAAAAATGACATTCTAAAGATAAAATGTTTGCAGTTCATGAACCTTCTTGAGCACAGGTGTAAACCTTTTAAAAACAGATACTTTCTCTACAAATGAACAGGATGAGATGATAATGGCAAGCACAGACTCATAAACCCTGCAGTTGAGGTATGACGTAAGACTTTAGATAAACTGTCCATAATATTGTCTCCATCTGAGGGTTTGGTGACAAAATTGAAATGGTGAATTAGCATAGGTATATTCATTTTATTATACTGCCAGTGGGGAGCAGAGGCCCCAGTGACACTCACATGTTTCATAAAGCAGTCTGAGGGTGGAGCGGGTGCTCTGACACACTCTCACAGTATGAATATACCTCCTCTGGACACATCATCTGAATTTCACACTCACAGAGGAGTCACTTCCATATTCATCTCTTGCATTAATTTGTTCCACGTGAGGGCATGCTGTTTCCCCCATAGAGGAGCCACCTCTCTCCAGTTTGTCATCTTAATAAATACATTTGTGTCCAAACCATTATCCACAATGAGGAGAGAGACAGTGGTCACAGCTACTGGCACCATGACTGATGACTGATGATCACGTACATCTGCCCAGAAATGCAAAATGCTTTATTGTTTACAATCCATCCATCGTTCAATTGTTTGGAGTCGTTAAGATATTGCAATGTTTTCAAAGGAAGTGTCTTATGCTCACCAATGCTCTTTATCATAAATTCCTGCAGCTGCTTCAGAGTTGCTGTAGGCCTCTTGGTCAACTCTCTGACCAGTTTCCTCCTGGCTCTTTCATCCAGTTTTGCACGACGTCCTGATCCAGGGAGGGTCTGTGTTGTACTAAATACCTTACTCTTCTTAATAATAGACTTCACTGGGCTTCTAGGCATTGGTAAAGCATTTGAAATTGTTAGTATCTATCTTCTGACTTGTGCCTGTCCACAACTTTATTCCAGAGATCTTTTGACAGTGCCCTCCCACTCAGAGCTGATTGTTTGCTTCAATTGCACTACCAAGAACTGAAATGCTCCAGGAAAGCTCTTTTCATGCTGAGCTAATCAAAATGACCACAGCTGATCACAGTTTTATGTTAAATGGCTTTGTGTGCCATTGAGAAGGTGATTAGCTGCACCTGATTGAGTTTACAAGTCATTTTGGGGGTGATCCTTTGTTTATTTATTTATTTATTTATTTATTTATTTTTTCTGACATGTTGGTGTTATATCTTTCAGTTGGATGTTATACACTGTATGGAGTAAATGCAGCTGGATAAAACAAAAAATTCTCTTTGTCTCCATTTCAGGCTGCAAAGCAACAAAATGTGATTATTTTTAAAGGGGGGTGATTATTTTTCTATACCCACTGTATTTCCTTTAGAAAACGCTAATCAAGTTTTCCATGCTTCTTACAGTCCCTGAAATAATATATTACATTTATTTGTATGTTGGTGAATTTTCTAGCAGACGATTAAATACCTAATAATACCTGTAATAGTATTCATATAATTGTACTATTAATTAATTAATTCTGAGGCTGAATAGGCAAAATAACCTCAAATCTCATTGAAAGTATAATTAGAGTAATGTGTAAAAAAAAAACAAACAAACAAACAAACAAAAAAAAACCTTCTAATGTTTACTCTACAACATATAAACACAATCAGACCCTGTAATACTGTATGATTAATTACATTGTAATGGACAGAAAGACATTCTCCCATGGACAACAAAAGGTTTATTTTTTAATAATATATTAAATTTGGCAACCTCAATCCTCATTCACGTCCAGTATATCCTTTAAAAATGCAAAATGTTCCATGGAAGGAAAGTCATTGAATGACATGTTTGGGAGAATGAGTCATTATGTATTTAATTCCAGACTATTAAAAAGTCTGTACAAGAAGTACAGATTTGGGGCAATCAGACCTAAAAGAAGTTTTTCCATAAAAGCAATGGCTGGTGAACTTTAACATTCTTCGCTGATCTCTGCATAAAGAGAGTGCTTTCATATTTTCAGCCCCAGGGACTTCCAGAGAAATCTGCTTCTGAGATAATGGCACTGAACAGTATTTTAGCAAAGGGTGAAAGAGAGTATAAGAGCCTATCTGCCTTCTTGTAGACCCATGAGGCCAACGGAAAAAAAAAAAAAAAAAAAATTACTGCATAGCTGGATGAAAATTTCCTTCCAATTATCTATGATAAAACTTATGAGGCGGTGTAACCTTGTAAAATATTTCTCTCTATTGATCACAAATGATCAAAACATTCTCTCTACCAGCAGACAGAAGCAAAAAAAGGGCATTAGGAAACTTTACTTCCCGCTCTTAACATACATTATGACTCCTGCAACATCAAAATAACAACAATGACCCTAAATTTAAACTGATTCTGTTGGAAAATTTATTTATTTATTTATTTATTTTTCAGTTTTGTTTGATTTACACACTTGTTGATTGACCCTGATAGAGGCAGTATATTCTAGAGCAGTGGTTCTCAATTCCAGTTCTCGTGACCCCTCGCTCTGCCCATTTTGTATGTATCTCTTATCACTTCAGTTCCCTTTCAGTCGGTCACTCTCGACGTCACGTCGGTGACCGACGAATTGGGATATCACTTCGATACACCAATCTACTTTGAGTGTAAACAAAACGAGCCAATTCACATTGGCATGCAATTATTGCATCCAGCTGCCGCTGATCACAGCATGAGTATAATAAGGCAGCAGGTGCAATGCATACCAGCTTTTCGCTTCGGAGCTGAGCGACAACATCATTCTGCTCCAACCAAGTGTCTTCAGTGAACTACGAGTTCAACGTGCTCTTGGAAGCTTTTGGTATTGGCAGTACGGCACTTCATTGGTGGTCGTTCCTGTGTCAAGTGGATTGTGCACTTCAGGCTGCACTACCGCCCTGTTGTGCTGCAAGCGGCCATTTGCCTGTGCGCCTCAGTACATAAAAGAGCATTTCCCTAAAAGAGCAATTTCTCTAAAAGAGCCCCACTGGCGTGTCTTTGTAAAGACGACGAACCGTCTTTTTAAAGATGCCGTTTCAACCGTGCGTTTCTGGATGCGGTCGTTACCCGGCACCGGGTGATGGTCACGATTTCTGCCTCACTTGTCTGGGCAAACACACTGAAGCTGGGTTCATGGATGAGTCATCTTCCCATCGCAGGAAGATGGCCATCTCAGAGCTGCGGGCCAGGCTCTGTTTCCTCAAGGGGGGTGGAGCTCCGTTGATGCTGCTGTGATTTAGGGCTAAGTACTATTTCCAGCAGTGGCACGAGTGGTTTTGAGGATCACAGTGGTGGCAAACCCCTCAGGGAACTAACCCTCAGGGGCCCACTGCTCCTCTTGCACTCCGATCCAGTTGAGTGGTCAAAGGAATGCGCTGGGCCTTCTTCAAAGAGCGTACCAGCGGTAACCTTTGGTGCTCCTCCCAACGACTGGATGTCAATCGCTGCATTGGAGGGAGAGCTCTCTGAGGAAGATTTGGCTGTGCTGCCGCCCTCCGGGATTGTGTATAATGCATGAATCGGATCCAGAGATGACAGCTATGCTTTCCCGGGCTGCCAAGAGGGTAGGGCTTGAGTGGAAAAATCCACCGCGTCCCGAGCCTTCAAGATTGGATGACTGATTTCTGGGGGTGGCTCGCGCTGGTTCTCAGCACCATGCCTCGGTGCCTTTCTTCCCGGAAGTGCATGAGGAGCTCACCAGGATGTGGATGGGACCTTTTACTTCCAGAAGCCAGCCTGGTGGTTCCTCCTCCCTCACCACCCTCGACAGTGGTGCAGCGAGGGGGTATACAAGGGTCCCCCTGGTGGAGCAGTCAGTTGAGATGCAGTTGTGTCTTAATACTGTCTCCACCCGGCAGGGTGAACTGTGAAAGAGCTCCGAACTGCTGCTGACTTCAAGCTCCGAGTGATGAAGGTCACCGGGAGTTCTCTGGGTTGTGCGATGTCCACACTTGTTGTCCAGGAGGGCCATCTCTGGCTGTGTTTGGTTGATATGAGGGACGCTGACGAAGATCGGTTCCTTAATGCCCGTGTCCCAGACCGGCCTCTCCAGTGATTGGTTGCCCAGGTCGAGAACCTGGCCCAGCAGTTCTCAGCTGCACGGGAGCAGACTGAGGCGGTCCTGGCCCCTGTCAAACCTGGCAGTGAGCAGAAGTGCGGGAGGCCCCTGGCACGGGCGGTCCAGAGAGAAAAGAAGCTGCTTTTTGGGGGATGGTGAACGCACCACTCCCTCCCCTGGAGGAGGGCAGGGTGGAGAATCTGGAAATCTCGACAAGAGAGTAATTTTTTCCTATCTCTGGGTCCCAGGAGGGTATGGAGAGTTGCAGACTGCCAAGCACCAGACCTCACTCATCCTCCTCCTTCGCCAGATGGCAGCAGCAGGCAGTTCGAGAGCGTCAACAAAGGACGCGACCTGAAGTATGCGTACTTTCATGTGTTGATCCTTCCGCACCACAGACCATTTCTGCAGTTTATGTTCGAAGAATGGGCATATCAGTACAAGGTCCTGCCCTTCGGGCTGTCCCTATGTCTTCACAAAAGTTGCGGAGGCAGTTCTTGTTCCCCTCAGAGAGCAGGGTGTTCGCATTCTCAACTATCTAGACGAGTGGCTGATACTAGCACAGTCTCGGGATCGGTTGTGTGAGCACAGGGTCCTGGTGCTCTGGCACCTCAGCCTGTTGGGCCTTCGGGTCAACTGGGAAAAAAAGAGAAAACTCTCCCCAACGCAGAGTTCTCTTTTCTTGGTATGGAGTTGGATTCGGTCGAACAGACTCGCAGAGGAACATGCGTGGTCGGTGCTAGCTTGCTTGAATACGTTCAAGGGCAGGACAGCGTTCCCACTGAAACTTTTCAGAGGCTCCTGGGACATGGCGGCCACAGCGGCACTTACACCCCTCGGCCTGTTACATATGAGACCGCTCCAGCACTGGCTTTATGGCCAAGTCCAGAGGTGGGCGTGGAAGCGTGGCACTCACCGGGTCTAAGTTACACCAGCCTGCCGCCAAACCTTCACCCCGTGGTCAGATCTTATGTTCCTCCGGGCAGGGGTGCCCCTAGAACAGCTCTCCAGGAATGCTGTGGTTTACACGGATGTCTCCACTACCGGCTGGGGGGCCACGTACAATGGGCATGCAGTCTCAGGGGTTAAGACGGGAGTTGTTAGCAGTGCACCTTGCCTTGAAGCGTCTCAAAGGGCGCTTACGAGGCAAGCACTTGCTGGTCCGAATGGACAACACAGCGACCGTTGTGTACATCAACCGACAAGGTGGTCTGCTCTCCCATCGCATGTTACAACTCGCCCGCCACCTCCTCCTTTGGAGTCAGAAGGTTCTGAGGTTACTTCTTGCTGTTCACATTCCGGGCCTGCTCAACCATACAGCCGACGAGCTGTCTCAAGGAATGCTCCAGAGAGAATGGCGACTCCATCTCCAAATCAGCTCTACCATCTGGGGATGTTTCGGAGCCACTCAGGTAGACCTGTTTGCTTCTCCAGAGACCTCTCACTGCCAGTTGTTCTACTCCCTGACCAAGGGAATACTCGGCACGGATGCACTGGCACACAGCTGCCCACGGGGCCTACCCAAATATGCGCTTCCCCCAGTGAGCCTTATCCCTCCACCCTCAATCCAGGTTGTGCTATGGCTGTGTACCATGACCCCGTGAATGGGAAGTCTCTGGGTAAGCATGACCTCATCATCAGGTTCCTTAGAGAGGCCAGGAGGTTAAATCCTTCCCAGCCCCCCTCTATACCCTCTTGGGGCCTGTCTCTAGTTTTAAGATCACTACAGCAGGGCCGATTTGAACCTTTGCATTCAGTTGAGTCAAAGTTAATTTTGTTGAAAAATCTCTGCTCCTGCTTGCACTGGCCTCCATCAAGAGGGTAGGGGACCTGCACGCATTTCGGTTGACAATTCATGCCTAGAGTTTGGGCCGGCTGACTCCCAGGTAATCCTGAGGCCCCGGCCCGGCTACGTGCCCAAGGTTCCTACTATGCCCTTCAAAGACCAAGTGGTGAACCTGCAAGCGCTGCCCCAGGAGGAGGCAGACCCAGCCCTGGCTTTGCTCTGTCCCGTCCGAGCATTAAGATGTTACGTAGACAAGACACAAAGCTTCAGGACCTCAGACCAGCTCTTTGTCTGTTATGGAGGCTTGCAGAAAGGGAATGCTGTCTCTAAGCTGAAGATGGCCCACTGTGGATTGTGGATACCATCGCCCAGGCTTATCAGGCAAAGGGTGTGCCCTGCCCATTCAGGTTCCGAGCTCACTCAATTAGGAGTGTTGCATCCTCCTGGGCGCTGGCTCGTGGCACCTCGCTGAACCATTGTTCTAAAGTGCCATGTTGAGGGTATGGGGTATATCCCTCTCTTGGAAGCACATTTTGCAGCTGCTTCCCAATTCAAATTGAAATGTACTAAAATAAATGCAACCAAATGCTCTTTTGTTTCTGATATTGTGTAAATCTAATGATATACAACTGCAAATTTTTATTTACTGGAGATGTATATGGAGGTAAGTTTTGTTTTTGTCAAAATCAAGAATCATATCAACACATACTGTAGAATTTAAGGAACTGTTCACTAAAATCTTTCTCTAATGGTACAGTATATGAAAGGTAATTTTTTTGAACAATATACTGAAGTTTGGCAACCATAAGTGCTCTCTTAATATGCACCAAAACAATACCATCACCATATAATACCATATAATAGTTGAGAAATTCAAAAATATTAGGCAGCACAACTGTTTTCAACAGTGATAATAATGCGAAATGTTTCTTGAGCAGCAAATCAGCATATTAGTAATGATGCTAAAAATTAAACTTTGCATCACAGGAATAAATTCATTTTTAAAATATATTCAAATAGAAAACAGTTATTTTAAATGGTAAAAATATTTCACAAAATTACTTCAGTCATGGAGGACCTAACTAACCATAAACAAAAAAAAACACCATCAACAGCCGTCAACAACAAAAATACTAACAAACCAAAGTATCTACTCTTATTCATATAAAAACACCGTCAACAACAAAATTATTAATATACTAACAAAGCACAAATTAGATGAGGTTGTTTCTCCAGCAAAAATATCTGCATTCCCGGCTTCTTTTTATCCGGCCGTGACAATATGGTGTATAAAATTGAAAAACTGGAGAGCAGATCTGCACAGTCACAGATCCCAAATGATTCCATTCGATTTCATTATGCAAATGCACCGAAGTCTGTGCATGCATGTCATTGTATTAGTTTATAAGAAGAAAGCAGAACCTTAAGACAAACTGACAAGAAAACAGACACTGTTCTACAGGACTTCACTGTCTGCTAGTTCTTATCGACCTAGTATTGACACATCCATAACTGCTGGCAATGACAGATGAATATTGATGATGTGTGCTTAATGAAGCTGTAATGACACATGTATGTCTACACATGACGCAATGCTTGCGTCAATGCAAAGGTTGTTGAGTTTCAGATGAGGAAGTAATCACAGGTGCTGCCTTTCACAATGCGTCCTGTCCACCTGGGACCTCTCATGGTGGAGGATGGATGTTATGTTAATAGCACGGTACATGTCAAGTTCATCAAGAAAATGTCATAATTAAGGCAAACAAATGTTACTTCCCTGTTACTTAACTTACTGAAAAATAAATGTTAATGCGGGACTCAAGTACAAGACTCTTTGATCTATCACTCTTGTATCTTGACCATCAGTCACTCCATAATAAATAAATAAATACACAAATTTTGGTGTAATTTAAAAAAAGCATGAGCATACTGCTTGTAGATTATACATTGTAATAATTATAAATTCAGGTGACTGAATTGCTTAATGCTTAATGCAATGCTTTTTTTATGATATAGCCAATATTATGTGTAAAATAAAACTAAAATCAATTGTTGCAAATGTTACAAGTCAGTTTATGCATCACAACACTATAATATACAGCATGAAAAATAAATATTGCTATTGATATTTGTTAAAAAATAATATTAACAGTATTAGTAAATTATTAGTGTTTTTAAGGATTAACATGAGTTAATGTGAGTGTTAAGTTAGGGGAAATGAACATGTCCTATTAAACATCCTGTATCGGCTGATAAATCAAAAAGAAATTCTGTAATATCTGCAGATAACCGATATAGTGTAGACACTATATATTGTAAATCCCTAGAATACCTTTCTGGTAATGATTAAAAACCTCTTTAGGGAGTTTTGACCCTGAAAACAAACTATTTTAAATAAGACCATCAGCACACAGTTGTTCAAAAGAAAGAGCCTGGACGTTTCATTAACACTTGGCTAATTAATAGATTCTTATTTTAGAACAACTAAAAGTAAAACCGTGAGTCCAACTGAATTAACCATCATATGCACACAAAAGGTTTGTCCAATTCCCAATCCTCTTTCTTTTGTCCAGTAACTAAAGAGAGCAGGACGAAGGTAAATACAGCTGAATATCAAGCTCAAGCATTTGAAGAAGAAAGCGCTTTGGTTGCTGAAAAAGGCTGCCGGAGGCATTTAAGGAATGGTGATGGGCTATTTCACATCAACCAACATAACCAGTTTTCCCTCACCCAAAGACAAAACAGTCTTACAATAGAGGGAGATGGACAGTTAACCAGATTATGATGCAAACTGTAGTTACCCATCATATGACAAAATCAATGCAGTGCACAGAAAGACATAGCTGACCACGATCAATAGCGGTCCTCTCTCTCAATTAATCCATCTGACATTCCCAACCTGGGCTCATAAAAATACGTACCTCTGGGTACTTTTCTGCAGCACCGTCATTCCACACCATTAGCAGAGATCATACAATACGAGCAGATAGAAGAATAGATTTGTTCATGCTCAGTGTTTAGCTACTAATATTTTAGGGGTGAAAGAAAAAAAAAGAGAACAGAGAAGATGCTGATCTGAACCTTTGGTGGTTTACGCATAAAAAAAAAAAAAAATAATCCATAGTAAGCAGTCATAAAAAATAACTTAAAAATGATTCCTGTCAACACATAAATGTCACCTGTATAGTTTTGGACTCTGGGGGAAGCCAGAATATTATGAATTTTGTTTACGTAATCTTACAATGACATCACATATGCAATTATATTATAAAATTACCCAATAAATATGTGGAACGGGGATGTTTTACACGTCTAAAGCATATAAAGTGAATAAACTTGTCTTCATCAGCTCAGCTTTTAACATAAACCATGAGAAACCATAAACACTTTCATTTCACCTCATCATTCAACTGCTTGGTTCATGCTTGCTTGTGTCAACAGCTTTTTTAGTTCTTTAATTCAAGTTGGAACTGTTTCCTCAGTTCAGTTTACTGTTGGAGGAACTGGAAGTTCAATGAATCAGCATCATAGGATCATATGTGTCGGTATTTTGGCTCATTTAGAGTCTTTGTGACTGTCATTCACATCCGAAAGTGAGTTTTGGTTGCGTGAATTGTAGATCCGTGCTGCTCGAGCTGCTAATGGTTTCAGATGGTTCAGACTAATATGATGAACTGATTCATCCAGTTAACTAAATGGAGCTGGTTCAAAAGTATGATTCATTCATGAAGCAGATATCACCCCGGACTGTTTGCCTGAGGCACTGGATTACAGGTTATAATTATGTAAAAAAAAATGCTTCATAAGACCTTACGTATCATCAGGAGCCATGTGTATAAATTTTGCCTGTATGTCTTTATTTATTTATTTATTATCTAAAGTGCTAGTAGCCACAACAGTTTATTAATCACCAAGCACAATGGTTTCAGCTAAAAATCTTCTTTATTGTTCTACTGAAGAAATAAAGTCATCTACAACTAGGATGGCCAGAGGGTGAGTAAATTAACAGCAAATTTGTATTTTTGGCAAACTATTCGTTTAAGACTCCTAAATGTCATCTTCACATGTAAAATGAGTAACAGCACTTTTCTGCACTCACACAGGCTGCGGGTTTGATGTTGAGTTTAATATACTGTAGTTTTGACCTGCCCCATCCTTCAATAAACATTTTATGTAGAGAAAAATGTATGTATGTGTATATATATATATAAGATATATAATATATATATATATATATATATATATATATATATATATATATATATACTATATATACTCCTTCATAAATTTAGCATATTGTGAAAAAGTTTCATTATTTTCCATAATGGAATTCACTTATAAGTTTAGATTTCTTGCCACACCAACTGAAATATTTCAGGTCTTTTATTGTAGATGTTTTGGCATACAGCGCATTGAAAACCCAAATTCCTATCTCAAAAAAGTAGCATATGCATGAAAGGTTCTCTAAACGAGCTATTAACCTAATCCTTGATCAACTAATTAACTCTAAACACCATGCAAAAGATTCCTGAGGCTTTTAAAAACTTGGTTCATTACTCAAAACCGCAATCATGGGTTAGACTGCCGACCTGACTGCTGTCCAGAAGACCATCATTGACACCCTCAAGCGAGAGGGGGTAGACACAGAAAGAAATTTCTGAACGAATATTACTTTTCCCAGAGTGCTGTATCAAGGCACCTCATGGTGAAGTCTGTGGGAAGGAAAAAGTGTGGCAAAAAACGCTGCGCAAAGTGAAGAGGTGACCCGGACCCTTGAGGAAGATTGTGGAGAAGGACCGATTCCAGACCCTGGGGGACCCGTGCGGAAGCAGTGGACTGAGGCTGGAGTAGAAACATCCAGAGCCACCGTGCACAGGCGTGCTTTTGAACCAGAAACAGCGGCAGAAGCGCCTGACCTGGGCTACAGAGAAGCACACTGGACTGTTTGCTCAGTGGTCCAAAGTACTTTTTTCGGTGAAATCAAATTTTGCATGTCATTCGGATCAAGGTGCAAGAATCTGGAGGAAGACTGGGGAGAAGGAAATCCCAAAAATGCCTGAAGTCCCAGTGTCAAGTACCCCACAGTCAGGTGGGTCTGGGGTGCCATGTCAGCTGCTGGTGTTGGTCCACTGTGTTTTTATCAAGGCAGGGTCAAGGCAGCTAGCTATCAGGAGATTTTGGAAGCACTTCATGCTTCCAATCTGCGAAAAGCTTTATGGAGATGAGATTTTCGTTTTTCAGCACTACCTGGCACCTGCTCACAGTGCCAAAACCACTGGTAAAATGGTTTTACTGACCATGGTATTACTGTGCTCAATGTGGCCTGCCAACTCTCCTGACCTGAACCCATAGAGAATTCTGTGGGATATTGTGAAGAGAAAGCGCAAGACCCAACACCTCTGGATGAGCTAAAGGCCGCTATTCAAAGCATCCTGGGGCCTCCATAACACCTCAGCAGTGCCACAGGCTGATTGCCTCCATGCCACGCCGCATTGAAGCAGTCATTTCTGCCAAAAGGATTCCCGACCAAGTATTGAGTGCATGACTGAACATAATTATTTGAAAGTTGACTTTTTTTGTATTAAAAACACTTTTCTTTTATTGGTCGGATGACATATGCTAATTTTTTGAGATAGGAATTTTGGGTTTTCATGAGCTGTATGCCAAAATCATCAGTATTAAAACAATAAAAGACCTGAAATATTTCAGTTGGTGTGCAAGAATCTAAAAATATATAGAAAGTTTAATTTTTATCATTACATTATGGAAAATAATGAACTTTTTCACAATATGCTAACATTACAATAATTAACAAAATCTATACATATAAATATATATATATATATATATATATATATTATATATATATATAGTTTTCTTGGATTCACTTAAAGGCTATGCAAAGTTGTAGGTGCTACACAGAGTTTAGCAGAATTTCCCATGTGGTATTGTATAAGTATGGTGTGAACACTACTTATACAATGTTCTCTACTAATTCACCATTTGATTGTCAATATATATTTACAGTTCACTACCTTTTATATGTGTATGACATCCTAGACATGTCAACCTCCCATCCCCATTGAAAATTCAGAATGGGCATCTTATCTATTGGAAACAGCACACTGTCCATGTAGCCCACCTCTGTGAACTCTGGGCCTTTAATATAGCTCCCCTCTTAATATGCTGAATTAAAGCTCTTCAACCTTTCATTTCTTATAAAGCTGGTACTGCGAGCCCATGTCTCTGAGGGTTGGGATCGATGTGGAATAGCTAAACAGGCACAGGCACGGGGGAGACAGCAAAAGAAAGAGAGCGAGAGAGGGGTTATTAGTCTTCCACATTATCACACAACACACAAATGGTTGGGCATGGCACATGGGGCGACCGGCCCGGTGAAATGCTCTTTTATTTTCTTCCTTTCAATCACCCTCACTCCTCACTGGCTTTCTTCACACTGTCATAGCTGTAAATCAGCATGTCGAGCAAAACAGAAACCTGGAGCGCACCCAGAGGATCTATGGGCTCCACAGGGAAGCTTTTCATTAGCACTATTGGTTTTTCTATAAACATTATGTCTTCCGGGGCTGCCAATGACTTTAAATACATGTTGGCTCAGAAGCACAAAGTGTTATTCTTAACTTTAATTGAACTGAATGCCCTGCCATGTCCTCTTACTTTATAAAAACAGCTGCTAAATGCTTGTCTAACATAGGTGGAGCAATTATATTTATTCTTTATTTTTTTCCCAAGAGACTACTGCGATTTTTTTTGCTATATGATCTATGTGCTAGCAACAATGGTATGTATTAAATTGAATACAATCACACGGAGATTGCAACACTTGAAGAAATTAAAGGCAACCAAGGTGAAAACCACATTTTTTTACATGTCTGTCTGGTGTTTTTAATGTGCTTAAAAACAAATCATGTGCAAATTCATCAGTCAACACAATTGCTGAGCATTTTCTCCTTAAAACTGCATTGTATGACAAAGACAGTCGCAAAAATGCCTTTTGAAGCCACCCCTGTTTTCTATTTCCACAAATATGTAACCAATCCCATAGAACTGCATTTCATATCATTAGGAAAGCATTTTTACCTAAGGATGTTGATTTTTAAAAGGTCTGAGATGGCAAACAAGAGCATGGTTTGTGTGACATTAGCTACACATTATTAGCTGTAACATTTAACATTGATAACATAGTCAAGTAAATGGCTAATGATGTGTACGATGTTGTAGAGAGCAATACATAAAATAGATTACCATTCAGACACATCAACTTCTAGTTGACGCTAAGTCGCTCTTACTCAATTGCCACTTGCCGTTGTGTAGCGCTGATTTCTTCAGTTAACCATATGATAACAAAACAGTTAGTCCGAGCTGGTGTGATTGAATGGAGGCGACTGATTTGTATATTAATGAAGAAAGTATTGTCAAGGGCGAAAATAAATATATATATACAGTATATATATTTTCGTCACCACAACTTAACTTTGTGACGTTGTCAGGTAGTAACTGTGATGTCACAGTAAGGTCCTTGGTAATCAGTTGGTAATTTTTATTTTTAAATGTACTTTTCTATGTGCGGACGTGCAGTAGCTAACCTAAATTATGTCCTCATTTGCCCAAGCTAATTTAAAGACTATTTCAACAGAAGTGAATGAGCAATTCAGAATCATTAATTATCTTTATTTATAAAAAAAAATAAAAATACCAACATCAACAAAAATGCTAGGCATTAATATGAACATTAAATTATTGTAATAAAAGAAATGCAGCAAATCATATGACCAAACTTTTGTTGTGACAAGGTAAGGAAGTTATGACAACCGTAAAATTGAAATTGCCACAACCATGTCAATCAGTAAATGTGATGTGGCAAATACTATCAAAAATAGCAACATTTACACTATTAACAAGTAATGTATTCAAGATCGGACTGAGCATCATAATAATGTGTGATATGTGAAAGATGTGTTATCAAGCGTACTTGATTGCAGACAGAGGACTTCTAGTAGACTGGGTAATATTACTTAACCAATCTAACGCAAATGAACTTTTTTTATACAACTGTCAAGAAATTCATCAGCTTGAATGTGTTCCCGGTCGTCATGGCAACTCTCAACGGTCATGGTACTGTAGGCTATATGAATAATAGAATTGGACCTTAAAATAAAGTGTGACCATATAGACATGTTCCAAAGTGTTTATTAAAAAACTTATTTAATAAAACATAAAAGGGAACATAAAGCAAGGTTACATATTAGAGAAGGCCAGATGTCTTGCAAGTCTGCTTTCGGCATTTACATTCTTGTAAATCTTAGTTTTGAGCTTCATATTTTTCACTCAAATTTGCTTGTAATATACAGCATAGAAATAAGTTAAACCTTTTTAATAATTTTCATTAATAAAATATATGAAATATCATAAAAGTTTGATTCTTACATTTAAAAAAACGCATATGTTTTATGTTTCTTGATTTTTTTACATTTATTTTTTGCTTTGTTTTTAAACTAGTGAGAAAGTGAAGTGTTTTAAAATTTCATTTTCTAAAAGTCACAAATATCCTTATTTGAATAAACACTTAAATAATTACATTTAATCTGCTTATGTAGGCCTATTTCCAGTAGAATCTCAACCAGCGACTTCACTTCCATATAGCGCTATAGCAAAGTGTACCATTGGCTGAACTCTTTCTCTAAAATAATTAGTATTTTCTAAATAAGTATTGTTATAAACATGAAAATATATAACTTCTCATTTCAGTTATTGCTTCCTGAAAATTTAAATATTAATGGTCGAAGACAGAAGTTTCCCCAAACACTGTTATGTCCCATTGTGCTAAAGGGGCGATTGCCCAACTTATTCCAGCAAAATATCTACTACTTTTTAGCACAACGCCCTTAATACAAGCAAAGTATTGAAGGGTAAACACTAGAGACATACTTCATTTATACCCTTAATACCCCACTCACACTCTTCACAACAATACAATAGAACAGTACAATATATTAAATAAAAATGATCCACCAATGAATCCTCACTGAACATCCTGATTGTGGTGACCAAAGGTGGATGCAGTGCTGAGGACTGAGAGGTCAGGCAGCCCACTGGTGACACCTCTAAAGAGTACTCCTGAAATAAAAACAAAAAAGTATTAAAGAAAATTCCCTCATTTTTAATCTGTACTCTGACCTTCAATATTTTACATTATATTCATCTTTCTTGGTATGTTTGAATAATTTGACATAAATGGATGTCATGCCATGATTTTGTTATGGTTAGAAAAAAAAAAATGCACATAATGGTCTCAAATGCCCATTAAATAATAGTAAATTCAGCAGTGTTTTTATTTATTTATTTATTTTTATTTTTTTATTTTTATTTTTATTTTTTTTTGAATAATGACTATTGTCCACAGAAATGCTGTATTACGCTCCGTTCATCCAGAAATCCTATGTATCACACCGACCACATACCCATATGCTGTAAGGAGAACTATTATCCAAATTTAAAATATTTTTACAGAATAGTTTCATTATGCCTGTCTTTGTACAGAAACCTCAAAAATTGGCTTGCCTTCCTCACTGGCCTGAAACACAACACCCTCACGCTTATCTCTCATTGTCACCTGATTCTTGTTCGAAATTGAGAAATTATTCAGTTAATTTTCATAGTCAAAAAAATCGTCAGTCAAAATGAATACAATACAAGTAAACACATAATCTAGATAGAGTAAAACAAATAATGAGAAGACAGGTATGAACTGTAAGAAACTTGGACTAGATTCGCTAGTTGAATATAGCATGAGAATACTCACCCTCAAATTGTTGATGTATCTCGAAACCTCTCCTTCTTGCTGTTGGGAGTGACAGCTGACTGCCTCACAATGCAATTATTATCGTTAAAGGTAATCCGGGGAAACTCTTTGAAAAAGTGAGTATAAAATATCAGCTTCTCCTGCGATGTCTTCACAGGTAATGGCAATAGCAAAAATGGCTTCCGGCACCGCACAGGATGTAAATGAGCTGGCTGAGGCAAAAAGCGGAAGTGATTGTGCATAGAGTCTATTGAGGATAGCAGGACTACAGCATTCATGTTTCCCTTCCAGTGCTTTCCGAGAAAAGCAGTGAGCTGCGGACCGCCTGCAGTCCACATCCTTTATCCCCAGGTCAGAGCTGTGGAGCACAGGGTGCATCTCACTCTCACTGTCAATGGCATTTAATTGATTTCAGAGCACAGCTCCAACAATAGTACAGAGAAGCTGAGAGTATCATCTCAGAAACACACCACAGACCCATGGAGTGCACTGGGGTTCGCTCAACCTGAGTTCAATGCTGTCCTCTTTAAAGATCCTGTCTTTCTCCGAAAAAGATATTTTGTGAGATGTCTACATTAAAGAAGGGACAGTCATGATATTATTACACAGAAAGACACAGGGCCAAAACGTCATCATTACTGGTTATTTTCAGTGTAATGTTTGTGAAGAACATATAGATAACAACAGAAAATAATTTTGGAAAATGTGTTTCCGGTAAAACAACAGAATCAACAACAATAGTCTAAAAGGCAAGCAATACCACTAAAATTAAATAAAATGAATTCAATTATACAATTATATTGAATGTAAAACCAATTATCTTGAATTCGTTTTTTTTTTTTTTTTTCATACTGTATATTTAATGTTTTCATTTTAAAACATTAATTTGTTTATTCATTTTGTTATATGCTTGTCTTTTTTATTTATTTATACCTTTATTTTTTTTTTATTTTAGTTTTTACCAAAATTAAAACAAAAAAAATAAAAAAACCTTGCAAACGAAACTGAAAAAAAATGTTCTTTAAGATTTTAATATAATATTTTTTTTTTTTTTCAGCTTTATTTCAATTACCAAAAATAATTCTAATAGTTTTAATTTTAGTTAACAATAACAACAGTTCTTGCAACTTTACTGACCTCATGTAAAACTGACATTAGTTTTTACATAATTTAGAGGCGTATGTATCTAAACATATATATTTTTTTCTATATACATACTGTATATAAAATATCTATTTTCTGTAAAAAAAAAAAAAAAAAAAGGTCATAGGCCAAGTTTGGATCGACACAATAGTGAGAAAATAAGTTGTATTTTTTTCCAAGTCAACTTTCCCTATTAGCTTTCACAGTCAGACTGTAAACATGATATGTTTTTATACAGTGAAGGAGAGATCAAAACTGTCTTTGTTAATCAAGGCCAAAGATGCAGTTTACAAATACTGGATTAAAAAAACAACAACCCAGAATTCTTCTAATAATCTGCATTGGACCTTTACTTCAGACATCACAGCACTGCGATCAAACATTTAAAACTGTGATTCTTATTTTCTGTCTGGCAAGTAAAAACCTTTGATTAGCATCTTAACAACAAGCTTGACCTGTATTAAATGTGCAACAGTAAAGAAAATGTAAAAATGAGATAAAATAAAAGAGGTAGACCTTTTTAAGATAATCCCCAGACTTTCATGTGTCTCACAAGTCCATTGCTGCCCACTGATCAAACAGAAACATGAAATGCTGTGAAATCTCCACATAAAGTGATCCATTAGCCAGAGATATGCCCAGAGATGAAAGGCATCCTTGCATCCTGCCCTACCGACGCAGTGCTCCATGTAAATAACCTTTTGCTCCGAATACTGCCCATACCTATTCAGTTAGAGAGAGAAAGAGAGAGTTCACAGGAGTGTTTTCTGAGTGTGTGAGCAACAGAGCGAGAGAATTAATGCATGTCATGGCTGTCTGATTATTTTTTCAGGAAAAAGCATGGCTATAAATCTCCCTCTCTCTCACACACACACACACACAGCACTCTAGAGTGTACAGTACAGTTGCATTTGACACTGTTTGCATTCATAGAGTAAATACTGCTTAGAATCTGCTCACATTGAAGTTAATGCTCAGTATGTGCTTGTCATAAATACAAAATGTTTTCTAAAGTTTATGGGGGAAATTCACTAATAATAAACTGCAATTAACTTTGTGTATTTGTACACAGTGCCTGGATATCTGGATATTTGCCTGGTAATGGCATTCTACTGCATGGTTTGATAAATTACTGCTGGCATGACCAGTATGTTCAAATGTTCAAAACAACAACAACAAAAAAAAGTTCCTGTAAATAGATTGGTTCTATAATGCCAAGGTCATGGGTTCAGATTCCCTGAGAAAAATATAAACTGATACATATTTAATACCTTGAATGTACTGAAAGTTGCTTTAGACAGATGTGGCATAAATGCAACTTAAATGTTTGGGGTTTGTTTATAAGGTACAGTACTTATCAAATATTTTGGGTCAGTAAGGATTTGATGGTTCCATATTTATTTGAGCAAAATACAGTAAAACAATAATATTTTGAAATATCCTTACAATTTAATATATTTTAAAATGTAATTTATTCCTGTGATGTCAAGGCTGAATTTTCAGCAGCCATTACTACAGTCTTCAGTGTCACATGATCCTTCAGAAATCATACTAATATACTGATTTTCTGCTCAACAATCATTTCTTAGTATTATCAATTTTGAAAACAGTAGTAGTGCTTAATACTTTTGTGGGAAAAAAAAATAACAGTATAACTTCATGGTAATTTACATTCTATAATAAGCCTAACTGACATAAAAGAAGGCATGTTTGCATGAAAAGAATGTTAATGAGGGACCTGAGACTTGTTTAGGGATCACACCTTCACAAAAACGTAGCTCTGTTGACTGGAAGGCCACCATATTAGCCAATCAAAACACCTTAGCAACCATACTGCAATGTCCAATAATCCATGTAGCCTTAGCAGGTGACAAGTTTTGCATGGGCAAGCACAATTTACATTTGCTATAGAAAATTGATAAATCTTTGTGTCCTATACTAGCTTGTTGTTAAATAATTATTTTACTGCACTTCAAAATGAGCATGTGACAAATGAAACACTGAGCTCTCAAAACAGCAAGGTGAGTACTTCTCTCGTTAATCTGAGTAAATGTTGTCAGGTTTCATCAGACATTGGAAGTGTTCGAATAAAATAAATAACCTTCCCTTCAGACAGAGACGAACCACAGCTTCTGCTCAGTATTAATTAAGTCATTATTAGCTGCGACTGACAGAGAGCTAAAGTAGCTTGTTTTCATTAAGATCCATGCCAAGATTTACATCTTTGTCAGTAATCAGGCAGCTGATCTCACTACATCTATCTTTGGGGCAACGTTTCTACAATGAAGACAATTATAGCTCTTTTCTATAAGACCCTGGTGATAATCTCAGCATATACACTCCATTCACATGTGCCACATATGATCTAGTTGTCAACCAGTAAGTCATGTAGACTCCTTTGAAGTTTCCCAACCCTGTTCCTAGAGGCACACATACAGCACACATTCTGGATGCCGCCCTTATCTGATCCATTAATTTTAGGATTCTCTGTTAAAAAGCTGATGGGTTGAGTCAGCTGTGTTTAAAAAGGAAGAGTGTTGTGTTGGTGCTTAAAGGAAAAGGAATGGGAATCACTGTCCTAGTGGTTTCCTGACCATGTTTGAGAACCACTGCATTAAAAGGTAGTGTTTACTTTTTAGTTTTATTAAAAATGTATTTCATGAAAAGATTTAGTAACACTTTATTTTAAGGACCAGTTCTCACTATTAACTAGCTGCTTATTAGCATGCATACTACTGGCATATTGCTGTTTATTAGTACTTATGTAGCACTTATGTATAAATGTCTTACTCTTCACGAGTATATTTTAGATCCCTTAATCCACCCCATACCTAAACTTAACTACCTTAATAACTAGTATATAACTAGTAATAACTATTAATAATCAGCAAATTAGGAGTTT